>NC_069504.1:1083949833-1084249833 GCF_027579735.1 Bombina bombina
TAGCTTTTTCCCTGACTAAAAAAGTTGGTATTTAACCAGTCCAAAGACCTCATTATGGGGTCGATCGCAATCCCTTAAAAAAACTTTTTGTAATGATTTTCAATAGAAAATCACCATTACTGTCTATGTGGACTTGTCTAGATGAATCATTTGATACATTTTTCTAAAATCAGAGAAAAAAGCTTTCCCAGTGATATTGAAAAATAATAGTATTTTTTTCTGAAAAATAATCTCTGTGAATATATGTGGAAATATTTGATTTGGACTTTTCTTAGGAGAAAAAAAAACTCAAAGAAAAAAAGAAAATAGTTTTCCTATTTCCTCTACCAGGACACCCACAGGTTTTATTGATCATTGTGACCTAGATTTTTAAAGACTGGAGAGAGAGAGACATGATCATAGTGTATGAATAAGATGAGTTTACATTTCACTCTGTTTCACATCTTCACAGGGATGTCAAGATACATGAATCATATCCATGGCTAATTGATTTGAGATTAAGACAGTGACACCCTGTAATGCAAAAGTACAAGTCAAAGCGTTGTTGGACTTGGAACTGCTTTTAACTGTTAACAATTTAGGACAGGATATTAGCCTCATTTATTATATAAACTGAATATATATATATATATATATATATATATATATATATATATATATATTTATATTTATATTTAAAAGCATTTGAAACACTTTCACCCTCTTTGAAAAACCTTGTATGTGCTTATTTTATGATCTTTGCTTTAGTCAATTAGAACTTTAGTCTCCGGCACAAATCAAATCCTCATTATAGCATAATGTCTTCCCATTGCTATGATCTCTATATTACTATGTATTACAAATTTGTGGTTGTCTTATCTGGGTGCATAACACATTCATTCTTCCTTGGCGTCTCACTGTGAATAAATACATATGACAAATAGAATTTTTTTGAGGGGTTAATTCAGGAGCAGAAGAATTTCCCATTGACTATGGCGGCAAACAAACTAAATGTACTATTAAATAACACAAATGTTTTTAACACTAAAGTACATGTTTCAGATGTAAAGGGACATTGAACTGTTGAACACAACTTTAACAAATGGTTACTACTCACCATACTATGACTTTCTTCTTGGGCCTGCATCTCTCTCTTCAGAGCTTATCTTAACCCTTTCCAGTAGCCTGTTTGTATAGCTCTGTATTTTCATACTGGGCGATGCCCCATCTTGGAGATCACATATTCTTGCACCCTGTGACCGAAGTGGTGAACATTCACATCAGTGATGTTGCTGGAATTTTAACACCTCTATTGTGTGCTTCATGGATGCACACACAATACAGAGTGGGAGGCTTTCATTTTTTTACCATTTTTATACACAGTTTAAAAGTTATATATATATATATATATATATATATATAAAAACAAGGACAGCAGGAGATTTCCTGGTGGGCTGCAGCAGCTTGGGATGGCCAGTTACATTTTTTTAGGCTGTGCTACTGGTGAGGCGATGCAGTTGTATCACATTGTCTTGTCTCCTCTGAGCTATACGAATTAAGGTCACAACATATTTCTTAGTTTTATTTGCTAGACCATATACCATTTGAGTAGCCTATGTTTTGAATGGTTTCTATTATCTACTCAATTCACACTGTGAGAAACACTGTTTTTGGGTCTACTCCTGATCACACTATGGATAATCATTTTCACACTGTGAAAGGGAGTCATGGATAAAATCAGGTTGTAGTGTGTCTATATAACAACAATCTGGCATTTCTTTATTAGTAACTAATACATTTTAATTCTAAAAAAAAAATATTAAGGGAAAAAGCACTCCAGTAATCTCCTTGAGAAAAATGGAGTGCGTGCATTCTGTGGAAAAGAATAGAAAAGAGGGATTATCTTCAATTTTTTCCAGGGTCTCATGAATAATACAGAGCAATGCACCCACTGTAAAAATGTAAAACTCCAATCTGTATAATGCACACTAACCCAAACAGCACAATATCTCTCTCAAATGGATTGTAACTAGGGATGAGCAAATGTTTTGCAACATTCAAAAAATGAAACAAATTTTAACACATTCATTCATTTGTTTCAAATTTCAAATATTTGTACAACATTCTAACATTAAAGGTATTAAATGTAATGCTCAATTTCATTTTTTCGAATTTGAATATTGCATAATTTGAATAAGAAAAATTTGAATCAATATATTTGTTATAGTATTTCTAATAATCTCTTTAAATGTAATCTAGTTATGCAATATTCGAAATAGAAACATTTGAATTGATATATTTGTATCTATCATGTATCAATTTACTAAATTGCCTACAACATGAACTAGTTAACTTCTGAATAGTATATTGAATGTTACATGTTGGATAGGCAATCTAATTAGAAACATTTAAAAATGAAAGTAACATTCAAAAATTGGAAAGGACATTTGATTACCTAATTTAAATGGGCTTTTGTTCTTATTAACGTTCGATTGTCAAAAAAACGAATGTCTGCAGGACTATCCATAGTTGCACTTTCACCACATTTGCCCATCCCTAACTGTAAACTTAGTGATCTGTGAATGTGAACTATTTATAGAATACCTAAGCTTCAAGATGGAGGTCTCCAGTACCAACCAACACACAAATATTTGTAATGTTATAAATATAGCTCTAAAGCCACATGCACTCTCCTGAGCCTCACTATGCTCTCTCATAGATGGGAAAGCTTTAGCAAATGATACTAAGTATTACATTTCATAACAGAAGTTTTTTTTTATTTTACTGTCTGTCTGAATCATGAACGTTTATTTTTGACTTCAGCTCCCCTTTAACTAATGAAAACTGTAGATATTGAAATAGGGCAGAAAAAGAAGTCAAGAACTAAACATATTTTATACAACATCATTTGTAATGAGGGTCATTATTGTTATAAAAGCATTGATTGGTGTAAAAATATCTCTTAATTACAATAAATGTTATGTCATTTACAGTATGTCTTGTAAACTTACACTAAGATGAATTTATCATCAGGCTAAACAGATAGTTGCCTAGGGTCACCTTTACTTAAAAGGGGCTTTCTGTTTGGTTATCAAATACATTTTTTTTCTATATCCATAATCAATAAGCATCACTGCCTGGTACACCAGAATCTCCAATATTTTGTGATCTGACAGTAATGAATGGACAAGCAGGGGGACATTTTATTTGTTCATGCCCAGAGATGCAAAAAATATTAATCCAATCATTAACTAAGTGTAGTGTGTATATGCGTAGTAAGTTGTTCCTCTTTTTTATTTGTTAATTTCTTTGGATATTTAAGGGATAATAACACCCCACCCCCTCTACAAACCTTGTACTTTACATTGAAATTAAAGAAGGCTACAAATTTGTCTTTATCATTATCACTACATCAATATATTAAAAATATGAATGGAATGTCATTTAGTAATGTTAACATATTTTCTTTTAAATGGGAAGAGAGAAATTGCTTTAAATGTCTATGCTTTTCCCACGTCTCATTGATCTTAGTGTAGAATTTCACAATGGATTTTCCCAATACTGACTTCTTCATAATTAAAAAAAAATGTAGCAAGCTGATATTGTCTGAATGCATCTGACAGTAGCATTGTGCTCTATGTAGAACTGAGAGGTTATAAAAAACCATACACATCAAACTGAGAAAGATACCCTTACCAAGCACAATGCTATTAGTCAGTTTAGACAGGGTCTTCCCAGAACCAAATAATAAAGGTCAAATTAACTCTTTTCTACGCTGCTATCTGGCTTACCATTAAATCCATACCCTACCCCAATTCTTTATTAAAGGTTCAGAAAACGCAAAATAGAACTCCTCATAGAAATCATATATGAGCTCTGAAACTTGTAACCTCAAACTCAATGTATAAGATCATCTCTTTAGATTCTTATAACATAATAGTTATTTTTTAGGCCTAATATAAGGCTTAATTATTATCTATGCCTATATTTTTATAATTATAAAGTGACAGACTGCTTCTCAAACGTTCTAAGGTCTAAAGCAGAATATTCATTGTGTCAGCGCCTGAAATATTGGTCTCACAACGGCAATGCAATATAACAGATATATTCGAGAGTGTCTTCCTATTTGCTAAGCTCTTTCCACCTTTTGCCTTTGCCTTTTGTGTTGTAAACATTGATTTCACACATTTCGTAAAGCGGCAAACAAGATTTTGAACACCAAAAAGTTTTCAATGTTAAAAACCTTTATTTTCTTAACATGTATCATAACTAACACCAAAAACTGCAATTGTTTTACCATTAACCATGCCATCTCTTTAATTGATTTTTTTTCTCTTACTGTAGTTATAGATTTCCATCTCAAAAATGCATCATTAAAAAAAAATCAGCTTTCACCATTAAAATATATTTTAATTTGTGTTTGAAAATTATAACACTTTGTTTTAAAGCATTCAAATATATCTCAGTGTATGTGAATTCAAAAAACTGACTTTATGCAGCAGAAATGCATTAAACTTGATTCTTCCTTTTCTGAAACAATACTCTTATCTATAAAATATCATCTATTCTAGTTATTCCCACAGTATTGCTTCCAGTGCTCTGTATGAAATAGGACCACACAATGTCTACATAGCCAATATGCCAGCCTGGTGCAATAATTATGTAGCATTACTGTCTACAAATATTTTGCTATCTCTCTGTGAAAAAAATAAATAAATGCAACTGTCCCAAACTGTTTTTATAGTCTTGTGAACAACAAAATAATATTTTTTACATAATCAAATAAATGCCATTAACCCTTACATTGCCAGGGAGCCAGTAAAGCAAAGCACTTGCTGTCTCCTTGTTAGTGAGTGTTAATAAAAACTGTTTAATATGTATCCCCTTGGGTTTAGGGAAACAAAAATACTATTTGGAATGTATTGTTTAACTTTGGTGCCATTAGGTTAATCATTTGCTAGATATCATTTTTGTATATATCTGTAGGTAAAATGTAGTGTGTTTTAACTTGGTTGACACAATATCTCTGCCGTGTACAGAAAAGATTATAATAAATAATACAGTTTGTGTATTACGAATAGCGTAGAATTATTAAAGTGTAAATATATATATATAAATATATATATAAAATGAAAATCAAATTCCTCTGGTTTTGTGTGAGTTTTTCTGCTTCTGTGTGATTTTTTAATAGTAATGTCCTGCATGTATGTAAACCATTTTTTTTGCCTGCAACACTATACTTTTTTAGCAACAAAGATACAGAAAGAAAGAAACGGTATCCTTATTCCAAATTCAGCTCATTTTAGTTTACGCATAGAGATGCTTTCATTATTAAAATAATTAAAAAAAACATAACTTTTTCATTGCTGTAGTGAATTGAGTACCATCAGTGTTTTCCCACCTGTTTAGACCCCTCAAAACAAATGAGATCATTTATGTGGTAGGCTTAATATTAAATAAGATGTTTATGTACATTTTTCGCATTGCATTGCTGACATATATAACATTAAACTGGCGTTTCTCTCTGCAATATCAGCAGCAGGTATTCTTTAGCTTAAAATATACCTATCAAGGGCCTGATTACAAGTGGAGCAGTATTTAATGCTCCCGCTCGCACGTTAACTCTGCTAGAAGTAATGTTTTCAGGTAGCATTTGTATTACACGTTGAAAGTAAACTGTTTCTGCACGAGCGCTAACCCAATGCTCGCAAAAAGACGTACTTAGAATATCGCATGCAATAACATATTCTCCCATAGAAGTCAATAGAGCAAATGAACCCCTTTTTGCCTGCTCGGAACTGTTAGTGCTCCACTTGTAATCTGGTCCCAAGTGTATAGACAGATAATTTTAACATAGTATCTCTCTGGTGTTTATGAACTGACTGCTGTACAGAAGGTGTCACCAACAGATGTCTCTTTGCTCTAGTTTTTGTTGTCCTCTGGGGAAAAAAGCAGGAGGAAGAATAGAAGAATTGCACAATAACTTCCCTGGTCCCAGGAATAAAAGGTGTGCTCTGGAAACTTCTAGTGAGTAAACAAACAAGGTGGCAACAACTCAAAACAGCCCCCTGGAAGAAAGAATATCAGACAAAGAATACCCTGCAACGTTACTGTACTGATTGCAAATCCAATTTGTTTAGAAAACAACTGACACATAAATCTTGTTATTTAAAGGATATAAAAGTGCTCATTTAGTAAAATAAATAAATGTATATACATTAAAGTAAACAAAAACATGAAAAAATGAGCAGACATTCTTAATACTCAGCCACTGGCTATAGGAAGGGAGCTGCCATGATCACAAATTAAGTGTTTGCCTCTGCTGTCTTCCTGTCACATGGTTTTTGTTGTCCTCTACTGAGCATGGGCAAAACACTTACTTCTTTTTGCTAGTGCACATGTCTGCTAGGGCACATGTGTCCTATGAAAAGCAGCTCAAGTTAAGCATGTGGATTTTTTTTCCTTTATGTTTTCTTTGTTATTAGCCACATTAGCCACATTATTATTACCAAATTATTTTAAAATTGTAATATATATTACAATGATTTATATTAAAGGGATTTGAAACTCCATATTTTTCTTTTATGATTCAGATAGAGCTTACAATTCTAAACCAACTCTCCAATTTACTTCTATTATCTCATTTGCTTTGTTCGCTTTGTATCTTTTGTTGAAGTAAAAGCAATGCAATAGCTGAAAATATCAGGTGAGAAAATAACAAGAGTAGGGTGACCATATCGCCGCTTTAAAAAGGGACACATATGAAAAATGCATATGTCAAGGCTGTTTTCAGGGCTGTTTAAAGAAATGTTTTGTATAAGAACCCTGACATATGTATTTTTTATATGTGTCCCTTTTTAAAGCGGCAATATGGTCACCCTAAACAAGAGGCATATCTGTGCAGCCACCAATCAGCAGCTAGCTCCCAGTACTGCTTTGCTGGTCCTGAGTCTACCTAGGTATTTGTTTGAACAAGTAATAGCAAAAGAAAGATGTAGCTTAGAAAATAGAAGTAAATTTGAAAGTTGTTTAAATTGAAATGGTGCATCTGAATAATGAGAGAAACAATTTGGGTTTCATATCCCTTTAAAGGGATAGTAAACTCCAAAGATGTTATTGTTTAAAAGGATAGATAATCACTTTATTACCCATTCCCCAGTTTTGCGTAACCAATACTGTTATAGAAATATACTTTTTACCTCTCTAATTACCTTGTGTCTAAGCCTCTGCAGACTGCCTCCTTATCTCAGATCTTTTGACAGACTTGCATGTCAGGCAATAAGTGCTGACTCAGCTGCATGAGCACAATGTTTTTTTTATATGAAACACATGAACTAACGCCCTCTAGCTGTGGAAAACGTTCAAATGCATTCAGGTACGAGGCGTCCTTCAAGGGCTTAGAAATTAGCATATGAGCCTACCTAGGTTTAGCTTTCAACTAAGAATGCCAAGAGAAGAAAGCAAATTTAATGATAAAAGTAAATTAGAAAGATGTTTAAAATTACATGCCCTATCTGAATTATGAAACTTTAATTTGGACTTTTCTATCCCTTTAAGTATAACCCACCGCCTGGTGCTTTTTTATTAAAACGATGAAACAGACTGTTTAATATAACTTTTACAACACTGTGCCTGACCCATGCTTCTTTGAAACAATTATATGCATTTTAAAGTCAGAGCACAAACTAGGGATAATGTACTATGTAGCATAACATAAGAGCAAACACCATATTCCTCTCTACAGTAGCTCTAGATTACAAACATAACAATAAAACTAAACATAAATATAACATCCATCATATGCATAATATTTATTAACAAGACTAGATATGTTGCATGACATTATAAGATATTATTTGAATACTGCAATATTATCTTTAATAGATTTTGATGTATTCAGGGGGTCTTCTAATTTTATCATTATTTTCTATCAGTAAATGAGGACTGATCATGTGCTATGTTTTCTTACCCCTGTCTGCCCTCAGAGTGATTAACCAGGTTATTGTGTTCTTGGAATAATTTGGGTATATAAAAAGTCATTATCATCTGTAGCAAATAATGCATTGTCCTGCCCCTTGTGTAGCTTTTTGAAGATAGAAGAATTTCAAGTAATTCTATGTCCATTTTTTAATTGCAGTGATCATATATCTTTGGATTTTTTAAATTTCATATGTACATCATATCCAACTTGTGTCACCTGTCTTGCCAACACATAACTCTATCTCCTACAGCAAATGAGCAGGTTTTTTATGATAGTATTTATTTACATAAACATTCATCTTGGCTTTGGCATGAATAACTTTTACTATCAAATCCTTGTTTAGTGTCATTGTGAGTAAATCACTTTTATCCACAAGTTTGATCTGAAGTATGAGATTGAATAACAGCTCTGTGGGCAATCTGCCAGTAGAGCGGCGTGGGGTTGATCGATAGTCTCTGAGAGCACAAATTCAGATTTTATGGCCTACCTTGCACTGTAGTTGCCTTTAGAAACTTCCTCTTAGAGTTCATGAATCATTCTGCTTCTGCATTAGCTTGTGGCCACAAAGTAGTCATATGTCTATGTTTAAATCCAAGATATGGAGCAAAATGATAAAACTGAGTGTATTAAACAGGGGACCATTGCCTGTTTTAGCAATTTTAGGAATTCCCAATAAAGGAAGCTTTGGGGACGAATTATCAACCTCTGAATGGAGCTTGATGCCCCTGTTTGCACAAGAGCCTTCAGGCTCGCTGGAAACAGCAGTTATGAAGCAGCGGTCTAAAGACCATTGCTTCATAACTGATCCACTGCCTCTGAGTCTGCAGTCTGCAATCCTCCCGATCCTATACGATCGTGCTGATTGACACCCCCATCTAGCAGCCGATTGACTGCGAATCTGCAGGGGACGGCATTGCACAAGCAGTTCTGGTGAACTGCTTGTGCAATGTTAAAAGCTGACAGTGTATGCTGTCGGCATTCAGCGATGTCTGTCAGACATGATACGCTACAGCGTATCATGTTGGACAGATATGGATAAATCGGCCTTTGTGTCTAAAACAGGAATAACTGCAGCTGAGGATGGTGAGCTGATAACTTCTGAAATACTCATCTGTAATCAATTAATCTCCAGTAGATAATGGACCATGAAAAACAAAGCTCACATAGCACCATGGTACCTTAGACAAGGCAGGTATTTTTTTTTTAAAAAAAATATGAGCTTCTGGCTGGACACACAATGCCACAATTAACCAACATTTCTGCTTGTTGATCTATTTTTTTTCTCTTAAAAAACTTTTCATTTTAACTATATCTTGGTTACCTTCATAAGCTAAAGATATTTGTTATGAACATGTTGGGATAACTATTCAACAACCTTATTTGATAATGCTGTTGTCATTATTCACTGGGAGTTCTTTGCCAAATCTTGAGCATAACTTCAACACTTTTCCATGTTCTTTGCCAGTGTTAGCTGTGAGCCTTTTTCCTTTTTGTATTTTTGCAGTATACGATAAATTAATGTTCTTTGTTGTATTTCTACTACGCTTAGTGCTTTAGATATATATGTGAGTGAGCCTGCTAGTATAGGAGGTTGAGAAAAAGGGGTAGATTTAACCAGGCCGAATGGCCCTTGTTCTCCTTGTTTCCGTGCAAGCCTTCAGGCTCGCTGGAAACAGCAGTTATGAATTTGCGGTCTAAAGACCGCTGCTCCATAACTTGTCTGCTGCCTCTGAGGCTATGGTCTTCAATCCACCCGATCATATACGATTGTGCTGATTGACACCCCGTGCTAGCGGCCGATTGGCCGCAAATCTGCAGGGGGTTGCATTGCATAAGCTGTTCTGGTGAACTGCTTGTGTAATAATAAATGCTGTCGGCATTCAGCAATGTCTGTTGGACATGATACGCTACTATCATGTTGGACAGACATTGGTAAATCTACCCCATATAATCTGTTGGGTTCTCTTTACCAGATTTATAAACCACTGTAAAATTGTTCGGTTGCAGCCTTAAACACCATTTTTCTATTCTAGCTGGTGGTTTGAATTCTAGATCAACTGTCGAGGCTTGTGATCAGTAGTGATGTCGCGAACATAAAAAACATAAAAACAGGCGAACCGGGCGAACCGGGCGAACCGCCATTGACTTCAATGGACAGGCGAATTTTAAAACCCACAGGGACTCTTTCTGGCCACAATAATGATGGAAAAGTTGTTTCAAGGGGACTAATACCTGGACTGTGGCATGCCGGAGGGGGATCCATGGCAAAACTCCCACGGAAAAATACATAGTTGATGCAGAGTCTGGTTTTAATCCATAAAGGGCATAAATCACCTAACATTCCTAAATTGTTTGGAATAACATGCTTTAAAACATTAGGTATGATGTTGTATCGATCAGGTAGTGTAAGGGTTACACCCGCTTCACAGTGACAGACCAAACTCCCCGTTTAACGCACCGCAAACAACCGCAAACAGTATACGCTGTGAGCCTGACACAAAAAAGCTGATGTTTCACAGTCAAAAAAGTTTTTTTTTCTTTAAATGTACACTTACACTACTATTAAACAAGATATGAGTGGTGCCACTGGGCAAGTGGGCACAGTATACGCTGTGAGCCTGACACAAAAAAGCAGACTGATGTTTAACAGTCCAAAAAGTTTTTTTTTTTTTAAATGTATACTTACACTACTATTAAATAAGATATGAGTGGTGGCACTGGGCAAGTGGGCACAGTATACGCTGTGAGCCTGACACAAAAAAGCAGACTGATGTTTCACAGTCAAAAAAGTTTTTTTTTTTAAATGTCCACTTACACTACTGTTACACCAGATATGAGTGGTGGCACTGGGCAAGTGGGCACAGTATACGCTGTGAGCCTGACACAAAAAAGCAGACTGATGTTTCACAGTCAAAAAAGCTTTTTTTTTTAAATGTACACTACTATTAAACAAGATATGAGTGGTGGCACTGGGCAAGTGGGCACAGTATATGCTGTGAGCCTGACACACACGCTGGCAGGCAGGCAACTGCAATTAGATTACACAAGCAGACTGATGATTCACAGTCAAAAAAGTTTTTTTTTTTAAATTTACACTACTGTTACACCAGATATGAGTGGTGGCACTGCGCAAGTGGCCACAGTATACACTATGAGCCTGGCACACACGCTGGCAGACAGGCAACTGCAATTAGATTACACAGAAAAAAAAAAAAACAGACTGATGTTCTAGCCCTAAAAAGGGCTTTTTGGGGTGCTGTCCTTACAGCAGAGATCAGATGAGTCCTTCAGGACTGTAGTGGACACTGAATACACTAGCCTAGCTATCAATTTCCCTATTCAATCAGCAGCAGCTACACTGTCCCTCCTCTCCCTAAGAATGCAGCTTCCGAATGAATCTAAAATGGATGCTGTCCAGGAGGTAGGAGGGTCTGGGAGGGAGGGTCTGCTGCTGATTGGCTGGAATGTGCCTGCTGACTGTGAGGTACAGGGTCAAAGTATTACTCAATGATGACGAATAGGGGGCGGATCGAACATTGCATATGTTTGCCCGCCGTGGCGAACGCGAACATGCTATGTTCGCCGGGAACTATTCGCCGGCGAACTATTCGCGACATCACTAGTGATCAGTTATCAATGTAAATGACCATCCAAATAAGTATAAATTAAAGTATTTACAACTCCAAACTATTGTAATTTTGAAATAATTTTGAAATAATTTGAAAGTATTTCAGGAATACCTACCATACGCAATTATATAATGCCTGCCTTTGTCTCTTTGCTCCAAAATATCACCCAACCATCATTGCTGGCATCTACTAAAAGAATAGTTGTTTTTGAGGTTTAAAATAGGATATTTTCATATCACAAGTTAAGTTCTGTTTCAGTTGTTAAAAGCTTGTTGCTCAGTATCAGTCCAATTCCATGGCATACTTTTGTTTGTTAATTCTCAATGGCGTGGCAATAGCAGAGAAATTTGGGATGAAATGAGAAAACAAATGAACCATCCCTAGGAAACTGCAGACTCATAGGGTCTGTAGGATGATTTGTATTCTTCATTGCTTCTGCTTTCTTTGACTCTGCTGATATTTCTTCAGCTGAAAAAACAACTACATAACATTCTAGTTTAGTTTTGTCACACTTATTATGATATAAGGTAAGTCATTCCTCATGTAACCAGTCAAAAACTATAGTGAGATTTTTTTTATCAGGGTCCTTTTGAGTAGCTCCATACACAAAGTCATTGTAGTTCTTAACTCTTGGCGGCCAAATTATCAAACTCTGAATGGAGCTTGAAGACCCTGTTTTTGCACACGCCTTCAGGCTTGCTGGAAACAGTAGTTATGAAGAAGCGGTCTAAAGACCGCTGCTCCATAACTTGTCCGCTGCCTCTAAGGCTGCGGTCTTCAATCCGCTCGATCCTATACGATTGGGCTGATTGACACCCCTTGCTAGCGGCCAATCTGCAGGGGGCAGCATTGCACAAGCAGTTCACCAGAACTGTTTGTGCAATGATAAATACCGACATGTCGGCATTTATCGATGTGCGGTGGATATGATACACTACATCGTATCATGTCCGCTCACACTTTGGTAAATTGGCCCCTTGAAATTCCAACTAAATGGAAGAAACGCAAAATCCTGCATGTGTTGAAAAATTAGTTATATACCTGCTTGATGGACACAATTCCAATGCAAGGAACGCGATTCAAATGGCGTCCCTTACATTCCTATTGGCTGACAAATTTGAATCAGCCAATAGGAATTAGAGCTGCTAAAATCCTATTGGCTATTCAAATCAGACAATAGGATTTAAGCAGCTCTCATCAGCCAATAGGAATGCAAGGGATGCCATCTTGAATCGCGTCCCTTGCATTGAAGATTCAGTATACGGTGGTGACCTTATGAAGAGGATGCTCTGCGCCAAATGTCTTCAGGATGAACCCGCACCGCGCCTCCGGGATCAAGATAGAAGATGTCGCTGAATGAAGATTGAAGAGGCCGTCTGGATGAAGACTTCTCGCCGCTTGGATCAGGACGTTGCTGCCGGGATAAAGATTGAAGAGGCCGCCTGGATGAAGACTTTGCCGGGATGAAGATCGTTCAAGCGGGACTTCAAAAAGTGGATAGTCGGAAGTTAGTGTAAGGTTTTTTAAAGGTTTTTTTTGGGTGCTTTTTGTTTAGATTAGGGTTTGGGCTTGAAAAATAGCTAAATGCCCTTTTAAGGGCAATGCCCATACAAATGCCCTTTTCAGGGAAAATGGGTAGCTTAGTTTTTTAGATATTTTTATTTTTATTTTGTGGGTTTGGGGGGTTATGTTAGTGCATATTTGTATTTTTTTTTCACTAAAAGAGCTGATTTCTTTAGGGTAATGCCCTACAAAAGGCCCCCTAGTGTTAGGGGGTGTTTGTATTTTATGTGGTGCAAAAGAGCTGTTTATCTCAATGCAATGCCCTACAAAAAGGTCCTTTTAAGGCCCCCCAAAAGGTCCTTTTAAGGGCCCTTAGTAGTTTATTTTAGATTAGGCTTTTTTAATTTGGGGTGGCTTTTTTAAAAAAAAAAAAAAAGGGTATTTGAATAGGAATAACCTTTATTTTTTTGGATAATTTCGTGGGGTTTTTTTTGTAATGGTATTTTTTTTTATTTTTTGTAATGGTATTTTTTTTTTATTTTTTGTAATGTTAGGTTTTAGTGTAAGGCAGGATAGGTTTTCGTTCACAGGTAAGTTTGTATTTATTTTAACTAGGTAGTTAGTAAATACCTAATAACTATTTACTAACTAGTCTACCTAGTTAAAATAAATACAAACTTACCTGTGAAATAAAAATAAAACCTAAGCTAGCTACAATATGACTATTAGTTATATTGTAGCTAGCGTATGTTTTATTTTACAGGTAAGTATGCATTTAGTTTTAAATAGGTATTATTTAGTTAATACTTGTTACTTTAATTTAGATCTAATTTCATTATGTTAAAGTTAGGGAGTGTTAGGGTTAGGGTTAGGATTAGGGTTAGGGTTACGTTAAGGTTAGGGTTTAATAGTTTAATTTAGGTTGTTGCGATGTGGGGGGCTGGTGGTTTAGGGGTTAATAGGTTTATTTATTTAATAATTTTAAGTTTAATTTAGATCTATTTTAATCATGTTAAAGTTAGGGGGTGTTAGGGTTATGTTAGGGTTAGGGGTTAATAGTTTTATTTAGGTTGTTGCGATGTGGGGTGCTGGTGGTTAAGGGGTTAATAAGTTTATTTAGTTAATAATTGTAAGTTTAATTTCTATCTATTTTAATTATGTTAAAGTTAGGGGGTATTGGTGTTTGGAGTACGTTAGGGTTAGGGGTTAAAAGTTTAATTTAGGTTGTTGAGATGTGGGTGGCTGGTGGTTTAGGGGTTAATAGGTTTATTTAGTGGTAGTGATGTGGGAGGCCAGAAGTTTAGGGTTAATAGCTTTATTTAGTTGCAATATCGGGAGCAGCAGATTAGGGGTTAATAATTTTATTTAGGTGGTGGCGATATCGGGAGTGACAGATTAGGGGTTAACAACTGTAGGAAGGCATCGGCGATGTCAGGGGCAGCAGATTAGGGGTGTTTAGACTCAGGGTTTATGTTAGGGTGTTAGGTTTAAACTGTATTTTCTTTTTCCCCATAGACATCAATGGGGCTTCGTTAAGGAGCTTTTGTTTCCGCAATCGCAGGTGTTAGGCTTTTTTTTAGCCGGCATTCCCCATTAATGTCTATGGGGAAAGTGTGCACGAGCATGTCAAAACACCACTTCTATTTTGGTGCGTTATGGAGCTCAAGCTGGGTTTTTTAAATTTTTAATGACAGCGCTATAGGGGGTTAAATAATGCCACTTTTGTGGCGTTTTTTACTTTCCCTATAGCGCTCAAAACTCGTAATCTAGGTGAAAGTGAGTCATTACCATATAGTACAAGCACCTTAGGCTCTCTGAGCAAGTGATGTGTTTAAAATGCTGGTGCACGGTGCATACTTAAATACACTTTTAAAACAGCTATAGCTTTTATTAGAAGCATTTTTGCTAATACATGCATATTTAAAAATGCTTCTATTCAAAGCTTAAATGTATCCATGTGGATTCCAACTTTGACTGGAATGTCCATTTAAGATCTGTTTATGTGTCAGTAATTGCAGACATGGTAGTATAAACGTTGTATACCTTTTCTCCAGCTTAATGAAGCAGTAAAGCATTTTTTTGTGTTTGTATAAGTAACATCCAAAGCATTAAGTTCATTTTTAATCCATTTTGAACATCTTGGACTTACAGAGCTAAGTTCTACATCAGAACAGGGAAATGGTATTCATTACATGCAGCCCCGATTAAGGGTATTGTGCCAGGTGACTTACTGTTTGACAAAGCAATAGGGTTTAAAAATAATCCTTGTTGCTGATATGTAACATTTGTAAATCCAGGTTGTTTAGAATTAAACTGAGTTCATTTATAAAGCAGCTAAGTCACAAGGGCCGATTTAACAAATGTCTATCCAACATGATCCGCTCAGTGGATCATGTCCGACAGACATCACTGAATGCCGACAGCATACGCTGTCAGCATTTAGCATTGCACAAGCAGTTCTGGTCAACTGCTTGTGCAATGCAGCCCTCTGCAGATTTGTGGCCAATCGGCCGCTAGCAGGGGGTGTCAATCAATCCGATAGTATCTGATCGGGTTGATTGCTGTCTGCCGCTCAGAGCAGGCAGAGGAGTTAAAGAGCAGCGGTCTTAAGACTGTAGCTTCTTAACTCGTGTTTCCAGCCAGCCTGAAATCTCCCACGGAAACAAGGGGCCCCTGCCTCTGTAAAGAAAGCACTATATAGAGTAACATAACAGCACACACCATACTAACCTAAATCTAACCCTGTGCCACTGGGCATTTGTATGGAATATATGATTATTTGTGTGTGTAATAACCATACATTTATACCTGAACCTTAAAGGAGCACTAAATCAAGTAGCATCAAATTATTGACATACACACTAAAAAGACAATGCAATAGAACTTATTTTTGCATTTTAAATGAGCAGTAGAATATTTTCTGGCAAATGTCAAAGTTAATCCAATTCTACCTCCCCCTGTATCATGTGACAGCCATCAGCCAATCACAAAATGCATATATATATATACAGGGAGTGCAGAATTATTAGGCAAGTTGTATTTTTGAGGATTAATTTTATTATTGAACCACAACCATGTTCTCAATGAACCCAAAAAACTCATTAATATCAAAGCTGAATAGTTTTGGAAGTAGTTTTTAGTTTGTTTTTAGTTATAGCTATTTTAGGGGGATATCTGTGTGTGCAGGTGACTATTACTGTGCATAATTATTAGGCAACTTAACAAAAAACAAATATATACCCATTTCAATTATTTATTTTTACCAGTGAAACCAATATAACATCTCAACATTCACAAATATACATTTCTGACATTCAAAAACAAAACAAAAACAAATCAGTGACCAATATAGCCACCTTTCTTTGCAAGGACACTCAAAAGCCTGCCATCCATGGATTCTGTCAGTGTTTTGATCTGTTCACCATCAACATTGCGTGCAGCAGCAACCACAGCCTCCCAGACACTGTTCAGAGAGGTGTACTGTTTTCCCTCCTTGTAAATCTCACATTTGATGATGGACCACAGGTTCTCAATGAGGTTCAGATCAGGTGAACAAGTAGGCCATGTCATTAGATTTTCTTCTTTTATACCCTTTCTTGCCAGCCACGCTGTGGAGTACTTGGACACGTGTGATGGAGCATTGTCCTGCATGAAAATCATGTTTTTCTTGAAGGATGCAGACTTCTTCCTGTACCACTGCTTGAAGAAGGTGTCTTCCAGAAACTGGCAGTAGGACTGGGAGTTGAGCTTGACTCCATCCTCAACCCGAAAAGGCCCCACAAGCTCATCTTTGATGATACCAGCCCAAACCAGTACTCCACCTCCACCTTGCTGGAGTCTGAGTCGGACTGGAGCTCTCTGCCCTTTACCAATCCAGCCACGGGCCCATCCATCTGGCCCATCAAGACTCACTCTCATTTCATCAGTCCATAAAACCTTAGAAAAATCAGTCTTGAGATATTTCTTGGCCCAGTCTTGACGTTTCAGCTTGTGTGTCTTGTTCAGTGGTGGTCGTCTTTCAGCCTTTCTTACCTTGGCCATGTCTCTGAGTATTGCACACCTTGTGCTTTTGGGCACTCCAGTGATGTTGCAGCTCTGAAATATGGCCAAACTGGTGGCAAGTGGCATCTTGGCAGCTGCACGCTTGACTTTTCTCAGTTCATGGGCAGTTATTTTGCACCTTGGTTTTTCCACACGCTTCTTGCAACCCTGTTGATTATTTTGAATGAAACGCTTGATTGTTCGATGATCACGCTTCAGAAGCTTTGCAATTTTAAGAGTGCTGCATCCCTCTGCAAGATATCTCACTATTTTTGACTTTTCTGAGCCTGTCAAGTCCTTCTTTTGACCCATTTTGCCAAAGGAAAGGAAGTTGCCTAATAATTATGCACACCTGATATAGGGTGTTGATGTCATTAGACCACACCCCTTCTCATTACAGAGATGCACATCACCTAATATGCTTAATTGGTAGTAGGCTTTCGAGCCTATACAGCTTGGAGTAAGACAACATGCATAAAGAGGATGATGTGGTCAAAATACTCATTTGCCTAATAATTCTGCACTCCCTGTATATATACTGTGAATGTAAGCACATGCTCAGTAGAAACTGGAGCCTCGCAAAGTGTGCGTATACAATGAATATGTATGCTTTAATAATGGAAGTTTTTTTTTAATTGCATGCTTTACTTTAATCATAAAACTTTAATTTTGACTTTAGTTTTCCCTTAAGGGCTTACTAAAGATGGATATGCACCCCCATGTGTTAGACAATTGGCCATCACTGCTGAGGATTGAGGAAGTAACTCTACATTCATCTGACACCCAAAACTATGTTACTGTATTATTTATTTAGGGTGAAGAAAAAAAACAGAAATTGTGTCACTTATAAGGGATAAGATAAAAAAAAAAACATGATTTTTACTTTATGGAAATGAAAACTATGATCTATGATTAAGCACCTTAAGGGGAGGTAACAAATTTAAGATACTTTATAAAATCCTTAAACGATTTTTAAAAATGTTATTTTTTTTTAAACTCCTATACCTAAAACTGAGGGTGAACAATTTGGTCTTCAGCCTCTGGGTTTGCATTGCCACAATACTTCTGGGATAAGTAGTTTTAATAGAAACTCTACACTATTTCCTTCAATGTTTAAAAATTAAATACACTTTAAACAAATATGTTTGCATATTATTCTCAGGCTAATCATTGTTTTTTAAAAATCATTTTACATATAATTTATTTAGTGTGTAATGTCCCTTTAAATCATCCACTACGAGACTAAGAAGGACATGTGATCTCTCGCTTGAAAGAGGAGAATCACACTTTTCTACTAAGGTCTCTTATCATATGGACAGGATACAAATGGCCGTTTTAAACCTGTTGGACATTAGATTAGAGTAATACATATTTTTGAAATTCATCTTCTAACTCATCCAAAAATACATACACCAATGAGGATAATCTCCTATTTCAAATGACAGCTAACATGACTATCTAGATAACACGACTGATGTAGTAATTGCAGAAACACAAAATATTTCTGATATTTCCCAAATGTTACAGATTTATCATCAAGGATGCTTTTATATTATGAAGATTTATTGGTACAGCAACACATGTATAAAGCTGGTGAGGTGACACACAGTTTCTGTGCTCATGCAACCATTTAGTCTAGAATGTATATTTGAAAGGTTAAAAAAATGCTTGGAGGATATTTTTTAAGCTATTGGGATATTTCCACTAAAGAAGACTGTGCCAGGCTGGGTATAAGACATTCAGATGAGTATGTGAGTTTTCAAGAGTCCACAAAGTAAAATATCTCTCCTATTATTTGCATTTGTTGGCGTTCCAAAGTCCACTCCATGTATATGAGCTAAGAATCTCTCTTATAGCCTTTACGTTTGCCCATAGTGCTTATAGGGACATTGCAAACATTACAATTATTTATTATTTTTTAAATCCATCATATATATCAGCAATTAAGTTGATGATATATATAGCATGGATTCATAAGAAATTGTAGCTAATAAAACAAGGAGTATACTAATACTAGCCCAGAGGTGAAGTGCCAGCAAATTTGCTATGAGTATCGCTTTGGGTACTTGTGCTAAATGTTCTCCACACCTGCTCTAATAAATCAACATCCTAATTTCCAGTCTACTAGCAAATTACATATTTACCTTGCGAACAACGGAAGTTAAAGGGACACTGAACCCAACTTTTTTATTTTGTGATTCAAATCGAGCATGAAATTTTAAGCAACTTTCTAATTTACTCCTATTATCAAATTTTCTTCATTCTCTTGGTATCTTTATTTGAAATGCAAGAATGTAAGTTTAGATGCCGGCCCATTTTTGGTGAACAACCTGGGTTGTCCTTGCTGATTGGTGGATAAATGTATCCACCAATAAAAAAGTGCTGTCCAGTGTGCTGAACAACAAAAAACAAGCTTAGATGCCTTCTTTTTCAAATAAAGATAGCAAGAGAACAAAGAAAAAATGATAATAGGAGTAAATTAGAAAGTAGCTTAAAATTGCATGCTCTGTCTGAAACCTGAAATAAAAAATTTGGGTTCACTGTCCCTTTAAGAAGTAGTGGTCATAAGACCACTGCTCCTTAACTACTCCGCCACCTTTTGTGCAATGTTAAATGCCGACAGTGTATGCTGTCGGCATTTAGCGATGTCGGATGATTCGCTACAGTAAATCATGTCCACCCGACACTTGTTAAACTGACCCCTTTGTCTTCTTTTTATGCTACTTTTACCTGCATACAGTCACCAAACTTTTCATTTTTGGGTTTACCCTAAATAACATCCCCTCTGCTGCTCTAAGGCTCCAGGTTCCTCAATGTCTGGTCACATGATCTGAAGATCTGTACTAGGCAGTATTTATTTAGACTATACCCACTATGTTTAAAACCACTATAGAACTGTCACTTACTTCAGATTAATACTCACTGTAATTTCTTCAGTTTAGTTACTTTCATTTAGAAGTAAGGATAAATATGCTCTTTGTTTAAATTCAGTAAAATGATGCTGTGATTTTTGTTTTTACACAATAAAGGTTCCAAACAAGTTAAAATTGCTAAAAAAAAAAACCCCAAACAAACAAGATCTCAACAAATGTAATATTATGGGTAAAGTTCAGATTAAAAAAGCTTAAAAGTGTATAAAATACCCACTGTTAGGAGAAAGTATTTCAATTAATAATAATAATAATAATAATAATAATAATAATAATAATAAGTATCTATGGACCACTGTGAATAAAACAAATTATAGCTGACAATAATTGGTTTAGTCACATGGTGTTCTCACAACCTTCTTGACTTCAAGATAGTGGGTTCAAGATACCATTTGCTGTACTCAGTGACACTAAAGCTCAGTTCGATTCTAAGGCATATATTTATCAAGGTCTGGTGGACCTGATCCGACACTGCGGATCAGGACGCCAGACCTCGCCGTATTCGCTCACAAGAGCTGCTGGTGCAACGCCGCCCCATGCAGACTGGCGGCCGCCAGCAGAGGGGTGTCACTCAACCCGATAGTACTCGATCGGGTTGATTTCCGGCGATGTCTGTCCGCCTGCTCAGAGCAGGTGGACAGGTTATGGAGCAGCGGTCTTTATGACTGCTGCTTCATAACTGCTGTTTCTGGCGAGCCTGCATACATATGCCCCTAAGAGTCCTCACTAGGTGCTTCTTGTTTGTTATAAAACCTGTAGTCCAATCTTCCAATACTATTATTCTACACACAAAAAACAAGCAATGCGCTTAAAAGATATAAAAGTGGACATTTCACGTGAAAAATTGACCTTGGTCACCAGAGGGCGCTCATACATAGAAACAATAAATGTTACACAAATATAAAACCCAAATGGAAACAATGTATCTGTTAGGACAATAAAATGTATATCAAGATGGTGATGTTAAAAAATCAAAATAAAAATGTAAATGAAAAGGGGAACCTCATTAAATAATAATCGATTCAGCTTCCATATAGAAATTTCAAACAGTGTCCTATGTTAAAGTTCCTTTGGAGACTAGCAGTCCAAATAGGTCCCGAGAAAATTCACAGAAGGAGATCCATCTCATCCGGCTGCACTCTCCGGACAAATCCCAACACGGAATAGGAGCTTCTGAAAATATACACAAAAGAGAGGCGCACAAATGTGTGTATCGGATTGATAGATGTCAGCAACACTACAGATGTTTTGTACACAGGGTACTCACACTTTGACGAAGCACACCAATGTGCTTATAGAAGCAGGCTGGCACTCAGAGCTGACCAGCTGGCTCTCTCTGGCTCTCTTCGATATGTAGCGGCCCTCCAGGAGGTAAACTGTTTGGTAGTGGTTTGCTTGTATTAAATCTCCAGGCTCAAGTTTTGCTTAAAACAAACTTAAAACTTTTATTGCATAATTTCACAAGCAAAATAGTTGTACAAGTTTAAAATTGCTACGCGTTTCTCGGCTCTCCCGGCCGTTTCATCAGGCATATTAAAATACATTTAAAACCGGCTTTTTATTACCGCCACTACCAAACAATTGAAAGTACACACCCCTAGCTCAGGTGGTGTGTTGATGGACCAATCACATAGTTTTATTTTGGATGGGTAAGTACACACCTCTGTTTGTTACGTATGTAAAACATTGCAATAACCAATATCTGTCTATACCAAAAGCTCTCCTACACTCAACCAGGACATAAACATTATAGGTGACATGATAGTGATATTATTGATGACACAGAGTGACCACCTATATCTAAAGAACTCCCAAATATAACTCTGGGGGTGTGGTAATAAACCAATCAAATAACTGTATTTTAGTGGAATAAGCACCCACCTCCATTTTTTCCGTATGTAAGACATTATTATGACACCAATCTGTCTGTACCAATAGCACTCTTATAACAAATCAGGGGGTGTGTGATGTCAGTACTATGATGATCATTTTGTTGAATGAGAAAACAAACAAAGTTAGACCCGATGTTAACGGGACTTCTACAAAAGAAGTTGGATACAATGATAGCACCTTCTAAATCTATTAACACATTGTAGCAAACATAGAGGCGAGTGCTGATTTTTATATAGAAACCGGATATATCCTTTGATGTGTAACGATATAAGGGCAAAATAAATGTTATTATACATATAATCGTATATTTTCTACCTCGATAAGGTTGCATGACCAACAAATGTGAATGACTAATAACAAATATACTACTAGTGACAGGTTATCCTGTACAATGTAATAATAGTGTCTTTACCTATTTGTGTGTATTAATATATTGGTGACACATGAATGCATAGTGTACTGGCGTGATTATTAGTGATATATCAACATAATATGTTACTATAAAATGATACTAGAATGTATCGCTGTGACAGTAAAAAATAAATAATAATATTAATAAAACCGTTGCAAGTGAACAGCTACTGTGATCCTTTGTTTACAGTACCTGATGCGAGTGCATGTGATAATAAAGTGATTATAAATTACTACTAAGTGACTAAGCGATAACTAAATCTA
Organism: Bombina bombina; assembly: GCF_027579735.1. Lineage (NCBI taxonomy): Eukaryota > Metazoa > Chordata > Amphibia > Anura > Bombinatoridae > Bombina > Bombina bombina. Next base: position 1,083,972,465 of record NC_069504.1, read on the forward strand.
AATGATATGTCACAACCATGTAATTACTCTATAAATAAACAAATAAATTACCTTAAAGTGATCTGTGGTATTATAAATAATATTATTAGTGGGACTGAAGAGTGGCCATTTATAATGGCACAAACCCCTATAATCTGGTGTGGGAATATCACTTGGAGAATGTGACTCCAATTGCCTGACCCCTGTATCCTACACTCCTTTGTGCCACATGAAAGATGGGTTTGAATGCTTAACTATTATGTGACTAGAACAAGCATAATACCAATAAAGAAAAATATGGTGTAAATGTATAGATATAATATACATATATATGGATCAAAAATATCAACTATTGAACAGTTACCAAACTGGATATGTACATATGTTGTTATGTTATAAACTGTTCAAACAGGGCTTGTCATCCATGGGATATCCTTAAAAGCAGCGGCATCTACTACCTCATTGAGGCCATTAGGAAACAGGGAACCAAAAAAAAAAAAACCCTTTGACCTGTTGGATTTCTTTATGTTGTTTTCCTAATAGATTTCTTAGAGATGACCACTTTACTGGGAGCTCCCAGTAAAGTGGTCATCTCTAAGAAATCTATTAGGAAAACAACACAAAGAAATCCAACAGGTCAAAGGGGGGTATTTAAATGTGGCAAAGCTAGATGCCATATGTGCAAACATATTACACACCGGACTAAAACAATTAAGTCACACACCACAGGGGAAGTTTTTCCCATTATAGATCGCTCGACGTGCAGCTCCTCATATGTGATCTACGTGCTATCATGTAAATGTGGACTACAGTATTTGGGGCGCACTATTCGAAATGTTCGCACCAGATGGAGCGAGCATAGTAGAAATATAAAAAATAAATCCATGAAACACAGTGTATCTAGACACTGTGTTTATGAACACAATGGAGAAGTCTGCCCTTTTACTATCACACCCCTCGAAAGTATCTCCGAATCCAATAGATATAATAGGTTCACAAAACTCTGTCAAAGGGAGACATTTTGGATATATAGATTTGGTTCCCTGTTTCCTAATGGCCTCAATGAGGTAGTAGATGCCGCTGCTTTTTAGGATATCCCATGGATGACAAGCCCTGTTTGAACGGTTTATAACATAACAACATATGTACATATCCAGTTTGGTAACTGTTCAATAGTTGATATTTTTGATCCATATATATGTATATTATATCTATACATTTACACCATATTTTTCTTTATTGGTATTATGCTTGTTCTAGTCACATAATAGTTAAGCATTCAAACCCATCTTTCATGTGGCACAAAGGAGTGTAGGATACAGGGGTCAGGCAATTGGAGTCACATTCTCCAAGTGATATTCCCACACCAGATTATAGGGGTCCGTGCCATTATAAATGGCCACTCTTCAGTCCCACTAATAATATTATTTATAATACCACAGATCACTTTAAGGTAATTTATTTGTTTATTTATAGAGTAATTACATGGTTGTGACATATCATTTAGATTTAGTTATCGCTTAGTCACTTAGTAGTAATTTATAATCACTTTATTATCACATACACTCGCATCAGGTACTGTAAACAAAGGATCACAGTAGCTGTTCACTTGTAACGGTTTTATTAATATTATTATTTATTTTTTACTGTCACAGCGATACATTCTAGTATCATTTTATAGTAACATATTATGTTGATATATCACTAATAATCACGCCAGTACACTATGCATTCATGTGTCACCAATATATTAATACACACAAATAGGTAAAGACACTATTATTACATTGTACAGGATAACCTGTCACTAGTAGTATATTTGTTATTAGTCATTCACATTTGTTGGTCATGCAACCTTATCGAGGTAGAAAATATACGATTATATGTATAATAACATTTATTTTGCCCTTATATCGTTACACATCAAAGGATATATCCGGTTTCTATATAAAAATCAGCACTCGCCTCTATGTTTGCTACAATGTGTTAATAGATTTAGAAGGTGCTATCATTGTATCCAACTTCTTTTGTAGAAGTCCCGTTAACATCGGGTCTAACTTTGTTTGTTTTCTCATTCAACAAAATGATCATCATGGTACTGACATCACACACCCCCTGATTTGTTATAAGAGTGCTATTGGTACAGACAGATTGGTGTCATAATAATGTCTTACATACGGAAAAAATGGAGGTGGGTGCTTTTTCCACTAAAATACGGTTATGTGATTGGTCTATTACCACACCCCTGGAGTTATATTTGGGAGTTCTTTAGATATAGGTGGTCACTCTGTGTCATCAATAATATCACTATCATGTCCTGGTTGAGTGTAGGAGAGCTTTTGGTATAGACAGATATTGGTTATTGCAATGTTTTACATACGTAACAAACAGAGGTGTGTACTTACCCATCCAAATTAAAACTATGTGATTGGTCCATCAACACACCACCTGAGCTAGGGGTGTGTACTTTCAATTGTTTGGTAGTGGCGGTAATAAAAAGCCGGTTTTAAATGTATTTTAATATGCCTGATGAAACGGCCGGGAGAGCCGAGAAACGCGTAGCAATTTTAAACTTGTACAACTATTTTGCTTGTGAAATTATGCAATAAAAGTTTTAAGTTTGTTTTAAGCAAAACTTGAGCCTGCAGATTTAATACACGCAAACCACTACCAAACAGTTTACCTCCTGGAGGGCCGCTACATATCGAAGAGAGCCAGAGACATTTCACGTGAGGTGTTATAAAGTTCTAAAATTATAAAATTTAAATGGTGAGCAAATCTGTCCCCTGCACATACACTAATCTGCTCCCATAAAGCAGAAAAAAAGAAAAAGACTGATATTAAATAGAAAGTGTGTGTGTGCGCTTACAGCTAAGGGGTTAATAATGATCAATGCCTATAGGTATACTGTATGGTATATATGAGTATTTTATGAGCCACTATATAGTGTAAAATAAATATAGCATCACAATTTGATAAAAAAAGATTAAAAAAGAGAAGGAGTATATCGTAAGCTAATCAATATTTAATAAAAAATGTTATTATAAACAACATAGACATATATATGACCGGTCATAAAAAACACCAAATCTTAAAAAATAAGTAAATCCTAATGCATGAGTGAAATTAATAAATCCTACAATAGTAGCCTAAATAATAGTTCAGCTCTGCCGTATAGCCACAAAAGATATTTTCTTTGTGCACAGAAAAACAGCATTTATATTTCGTGTATGACAGTTCAGACTCTTAATATGTCAAACTGAAGTCCCAATCACTTAACGGTAATATATAGCAATCAGGATTCACCCTTATAACTAGTAATCCGTATCTGTGTGTTACTGTAACAAGTTCGAAAGTAGTCGTGAGTAGGGATGGGCGAATGTTTCTAAAAATTCGAAATTTAAAATGAATTTTTATACATTCGTTTGTTCGAATCGAATTTCGAATGTTTATATAACATTCTCACATTCTATTTTCGAATAAAATTCGAAAATATTCATTAGAATAATAGAATGTTTAGCTATGTATTATTTCAATTTTGAAATGTAATATTCATTCAAATTCGAAATAGTATTTATAGTCTACAAATGTGTTTAATAAATGTAATATTCAAATTTGAATGCTACATTTGAATGTCACATTCGAATTTGAAATAATATTTCTAGTCTAATACTGTGTTTTAAATGTAATATTCAAAGTCGAATGTGACATTCAAATTCGAAATAGTATTTCTAGTCTAATACTGCGTTTTTTAAATGTAATATTCGAATTTGAATGTGATATTCGAATTTGAATGTGACATTCAAATTTGAAATGGTATTTCTAGTTTACAACTGTGTTTAATAAATGTGATATTCGATTTGAATGTGATATTCGATTTGAATGTGATATTCGATTTGAATGTGACATTGGAATTCGAAATAGTATTTCTAGTCTAATACTTTGTTTTATAAATGTGATATTCGATTCGAATGTGACATTCGACTTCGAAATAATGTTTTATAAATGTAATATTTGAATTCGAAAGTGACATTCGAATTCGAATGTGATATTCGAATTCGAATGTGACATTCGAAAACTTTAAATAACATTCGAAAATCGTATTTTTAAGAATATTCGTTCGTATCAACATTCTATTATGTAAATCGAATTTCTACAATAACATTTGTTCTAACATTCGAATTCGAATATAAACACATTCGCCCATCCCTAGTCGTGAGTTTATCACAATTCCGTTTTTGAATGTAGGTGTATAAATAAATCACACAAATAGCACTAGGAGTGTGAAACAATCATCCACGCTGCAGGGCTGCTACACCTCTGCGTGCCTACCTGCTCTTTTCCTGAGCTCGATACTCTTTCGTGGTAAGACACAGGTGTCTTGAGCAGCTCCGTGCAGTTGGTGATGTCACAGGTGCTTAGGTCGTTTCCGAAAGTAGATCCGTTCTGTATCCAAAGTCTGTAACTCTGCGCAGAGTGTTTAGAGGATCGAAAGTAGTTCCTTAGCGAATCTATCGCAATCCTTTGAAATAGTAAAGTGAAATTACTCTTGTGGCATCAATCTGTAACCATCGACGCATTTCACCATATACAATGGCTTTATCAAGATGGTTGGCATCCTCTAAACACTCCTTTATAAATACTTAGATATTCTGTGATTGGTCAAAACAAATTGCTGCTTTTCAAACATCTCTCTTCTAAAGGTGGATGTGATATAAGGTGGACTTGTCGATATTGCCAATGTGAATGTATAATTATGATCTGTGTAACAATCTATACAGAGTATATATGTATAGATTGTTACACAGCTCATAATTATACATTCACATTGGCAATTTACATTGGCAATATCGACAAGTCCACCTTATATCACATCCCTCTTTAGAAGAGAGATGTTTGAAAAGCAGCAGTTTGTTTGACCAATCATGGAATATCTAAGCATTTATAAAGGAGTCAATTATCAATCCCTGTCAGGGTTTTACCATTCTGTACCTTTAACTACTAATTACCATACTGCTATTTAAGGCTCCACCTAGTGTTGAACGTTGCTTGGTAATTTGTTCAGTCACTCACTGTTCCTGAACGCTACACACCCAGCCATTCCCTCCTGTCTAAGTTGGGATTCCCTGCTACTGATACTAATTTCTGTTACTCAAGACTTGCGGTATTGCAGCACCTCATCTCTGTTCCTGTCTCTCTCGCTGCTGCTTGCTTCCTGCTCACTCGCATGCTGGTCCGTTGGCGTGTGACGTCACGCCCGACTTGTCTCTAGGTGAAACCGCAGCCGCCACACACCGTCACAGAATCTCTGCACACGCTGTCTGCATTACTTCTCCGGTAACTCCGCTTTTGCTCCACGCTGAGGATACTATTTGGGAAGTCGGTTTATATATACTACCATCAGGATTACCGGTCTGTATTACCAATATACAAATAAGGATATCTTGCCTCTCATGTCATTTGTTGCTGCTTGCCTCAAGTAATCAAGTAATCAAGTTTACCTGCCATACTAAGCTTTTAACCAGTTTATTTCATGTACTAACTGTTACATCAACTCTTCCGCTTATGATTCATTTCATTGACTTGCACAGTGACTTTTGCTATATCTAACATTATGCTTCAAGGTACTGCTCCCTTTCGCATTAACCACTGATGTACTTTTTGTGCTTAAACTGAGTTTAACCCAGCAACTACTCACAACTGCAAATCTTGTATCCGGTTGTAAATGACCAATGAACCTACCTTGCACAACTCTAACTAAAGTGTGTGTGTGTGTGTGTGTGCAAGCTATGTAAATATTTTATATGTGTGTGATGCGAGTCTGCAACTATTTTGGAAGTGAATAAGTTTCTTTCTTAACTCTGGAATTCGAGTTATCCTACATTACCATACTATATTGTTGTTTAGCTCATTCCATTCCTCTTGTATACCATCTTCACACTGTATCCTACAGTAGTGACTGTCAGATCTATGAGCATAACAGGGTTCACACAAGTTAGATCTTAGTGAACCCGAGGTAAGGTGTGAGACTGAGTGGTCCTGCAAGAACAAGGGTACTAGTTCATACTTAAACATAACATATTACCAAGCCTATAAAAATAACTAGTACCTTGTTTAATGGATATAACAGAGCTTTACAATAGGGTTGGCTCCCTAGCTCAAAGTATGGATCACATGATACAGGGACTAAGGGAGATACAATTGGAGAACCAAAACATCAGAAAATTCATAAATGACCATCTTGCCAGTAAGCCTCCTGTAGCTGAAAACTCAGCTGAACCTTTAATTAGCCCTCCTGAAAAATTCTCTGGGGAGAGAGCTTTGTTTAGGGATTTTAAGAACTCTTGTACACTGATGTTTACTTTGAAACCTAAATCATACCCAACAGATAGGGTCAGGGTATTAACTGTTATCTCATTCTTACGTGGTGAGGCCAGGTTTTGGGCTAATGCCTATTATGAGAAAGATGATCCCATCTTAAATTCTCTCGATGCATTCTTTTCTGCCATGTCTCTGCTTTATGAGGATCACAATAAACAGAACACAGCAGAAACAGCTATCAGGTCCTTACGTCAAGGGAAAAGAGTCGTGGAAGAATATATCACGGATTTCAAACGTTGGGCACCGGACACTCAGTGGAACACTCCAGCTTTAAGGAATCAATACCGATTAGGTCTCAGTGAAGCAATAAAAGATGAGCTTGCACGTGGTATCATTCCTGATGATTTAGAAGCCCTCATGACACTCAGCATAGGTATAGACCGAAGGTTAAGGGAAAGAAAATCTGAAAGATCCTTCAGTGATGCAAGCTACAGAAGATTATCCACTTATCAAGCTACACCTTCAACCTTACCAGCAAGGTCCTCTGATGAACCTATGGATGTAGCAGTGATTCGTGGTCCTCTAAAACCCGAAGAAAAAGCTAGGCGCAAATTATTGAACCTTTGTTTATACTGTGCTGATAAAGATCACACTGTTAAGGATTGTCCATTACTTCTTCGCCAAAAGAAGAGTAAGACACCTCCTAGTTATCATATAATCAATATGGTACATGATTTCAATTCTCATTTGTCCCTTCCTCTCTCCCTACAGTGGCATCATCGGAAGATAGACGTACAGGCCGTAGTTGACTCTGGCGCATCTTGGAATTTTGTAGATATTTCCTTTGTTGTTAAAAATAAGATCCCACTAATAAAAAAGAGTGTTTCACTTGCTATACGTTTGGTTGATGGCTCCCTATTCAGTTCAGGTCCCATAACACATCACACCATCCCTATTACTGTAATAACTAAGTCTGGTCATATTGAGCAGTTGTCTTTCGATGTACTTCCCACTTCAGTATATGCTATGATACTTGGTTTAAACTGGTTAATAAGACATAACCCCACTATTTCATGGTGTGAAGGGTCTGTGATCTTTGATTCTGCATTTTGTAAACATTCATTTTTTACCAAACACTCTTTATACCATTTATCTGTCAATGGCCTACCTGATTGTTACAAAGAATTTAGTGACGTTTTTGATAAGGTTGAGGCAGACACACTACCACCACACAGGTCGTATGATTGTCCTATTGATCTCATACCAGACAGTACCATACCTATAGGTCATATATATCCGCTTTCAGAGCCAGAATTAGCTCATTTGAAAGACTATCTGGATGATAACTTGAAAAAAGGCTTCATTAGACCCTCCACATCCTCCGTTGGAGCGTCTATGTTTTTTGTTAAGAATAAGGATGGTAGCCTCCGTCCAATCATTGACTATAGGCAACTTAACAAATGCACAAAGAAAAACAGATACCCCCTGCCTCTCATTCCTGAACTAATTGAACGGTTACGTGGTGCTGTTATTTATACAAAACTGGATCTTAGAGGTGCCTACAATTTGATTAGGATGAGAGCAGGGGATGAGTGGTTAACAGCCTTCCGTACACGTTACGGCCTTTATGAATACACTGTAATGCCATTTGGTTTATGCAACGCACCGGTGACATTTCAGTGTTTCATAAATGATGTGTTTCATGATCTCTTAGATGTATGTATTGTCATCTATCTGGACGACATTCTTATATTCTCAGAGTCATACGAAAAACATGTGTCTCATGTGAAGCAGGTTTTACTACGATTAAGAGTCCATCGTCTTTTCGCTAAGCTTGAAAAGTGTATATTCAATACAGATACAATTTCCTTCTTAGGATACAACATATCACCTTTAGGTATCTCCATGGAATCTAACAAGGTGGATGCTATAACCAATTGGCCTGCTCCCCGTAACAAGAAAGAAATCCAGAGATTTTTAGGGTTTGCGAACTTTTATCGCAAATTCATTAAAGGGTTTTCACATATTGTTCAACCATTGACTCACTTAACACGTAAACATATAAAATTTGTTTGGAATCAGTCAGCAGAAGATTCTTTCATTAGTCTGAAACAGAAATTTATTACAGCTCCGATTCTACAATTCCCAGATCCCAGTTGTCAATACACCCTGGAGGTTGATGCTTCCGAATATGCTCTTGGGGCAATCCTTTCTCAAAGAAAGTCTCCTACGGAACCTCTTCACCCAATATCTTACTACTCCAGAGTAATGACCTCTGCAAAAATAAATTATGGTATTGGTGATAAGGAGCTTCTTGCTATCAAATCCGCCCTAGAGTTCTGGAGACATCTTCTAGAAGGAACACAACACCCTATTCTGATATACACTGACCATCGGAATCTTGAATTTCTGAGATCTAACAAAACCTTGACTTCACGTCAAGTCAGGTGGAGTCTTTTCTTTTCACGATTTGATTATATCATAACATATAGGCCCGGCTCCAAAAATCTCAAGGCAGACTCTCTTTCTCGAAAGGATCCGAAACCTTTGCATATAGAAACACCTGAATCTATCATACCCTCAGATAGAATAATCTGTTTGACTACCGGCTTCAAAACCACCTTAAAACAACATCTGTCTCAGGACTCTTCTTTACAGCAACTTGGATTAAGCAAACATCAGGATGGTTTGTACTACCATGAGAATCTACTATATATACCTGAAGTTCTCAGGGAAGAGATTGTTGGTTATGCTCATGACTCACTATTAGCAGGTCATCCTGGAGTTCGTAAGACATTGCATTTATTAAAGAGAGATTATTGGTGGCCCAAAATGATTGACACAGTCACTCGATATGTACAAAGTTGTCCCACATGTACCACCAAGAAACACCCACATAATCGCCCTTATGTTTACCTTCTTTCGCTTCCAATCCCAGACAGACCTTGGACAGATATCGCCATGGATTACATAGTGGACTTACCATCTTCATCAAATTTCAACACCATATTAGTGGTGGTTGATTTGTTTTCTAAAATGGCTCATTTCATCCCCCACAGGGGTCTTCCAACGGCTTCAGAAACTGCCTCTCTATTCTTAAACAACATAGTGAAACTTCATGGATTGCCCAAATCTGTCACTACGGATAGGGGGTCACAATTCACATCTAGGTTTTGGACCCAGCTATGTCGTACCCTCAACATCTGTAGAAGACTCAGCTCAGCCTATCATCCCCAGACGAATGGGCAAACGGAGAGAACTAATCAGTCACTTGAGCAGTATCTCCGCTGTTACTGTACTTTAGAACAAGATAATTGGCACTCACTGTTGGCCACTGCCGAATTTGCTCATAACAACTCACTACACTCCTCTATGAGAACCACACCATTTTTCGTCAACTATGGGTTTCATCGATCATATCATCCTACCTGTACGTCTGATTCTACACTACCAATGGTAAACGATACAGTCAATTCGATTGCTAATGGTTTTGCCTCCTTAAAAACAGTTCTACAAGAGGCACAAACCACCCAGAAGCATCATTATGACTTACGCAGATCTAAACCTCCGGATTATGCTGTTGGCGACAAGGTCTGGCTTAGTACAAAAAACCTACGTTTAAAGATCCCCAGTAAAAAATTAGGTGCTTTGTATTTGGGTCCATATGAGATTATTAAAGTAATCAATCCTAATGCTGTGACTCTTCAATTACCATCTACTCTGAAGATACATCCAACGTTCCATGTGTCCTTGTTAAAACCCTACTCCTTGGTCAGGGGTAACCTACAGGGTTCTTCTGTTGTTCCTCAAGTGAGTGATGATGTTGAATATGAAATTGATTCTATCTTGGACTCCAGATACCTTCATGATCAGCTGCAGTATTTGGTAAGATGGAAGAGTTATGCTCCTGAGGAGGATTCGTGGGAGCCGTCCTCTAACTTCTCTGCCCCCCAACTCCTCTCTTTGTACCACCGGAGAAATCCTGACCGTCCTGGTCCTTGATCCGCGGAGCGGCTCCTTGAGGGGGGAGTTCTGTCAGGGTTTTACCATTCTGTACCTTTAACTACTAATTACCATACTGCTATTTAAGGCTCCACCTAGTGTTGAACGTTGCTTGGTAATTTGTTCAGTCACTCACTGTTCCTGAACGCTACACACCCAGCCATTCCCTCCTGTCTAAATTGGGATTCCCTGCTACTGATACTAATTTCTGTTACTCAAGACTTGCGGTATTGCAGCACCTCATCTCTGTTCCTGTCTCTCTCGCTGCTGCTTGCTTCCTGCTCACTCGCATGCTGGTCCGTTGGCGTGTGACGTCACGCCCGACTTGTCTCTAGGTGAAACCGCAGCCGCCACACACACTCACAGAATCTCTGCACACGCTGTCTGCATTACTTCTCCGGTAACTCCGCTTTTGCTCCACGCTGAGGATACTATTTGGGAAGTCGGTTTGTATATACTACCATCAGGATTACCGGTCTGTATTACCAATATACAAATAAGGATATCTTGCCTCTCATGTCATTTGTTGCTGCTTGCCTCAAGTAATCAAGTAATCAAGTTTACCTGCCATACTAAGCTTTTAACCAGTTTATTTCATGTACTAACTGTTACATCAACTCTTCCGCTTATGATTCATTTCATTGACTTGCACAGTGACTTTTGCTATATCTAACATTATGCTTCAAGGTACTGCTCCCTTTTGCATTAACCACTGATGTACTTTTTGTGCTTAAACTGAGTTTAACCCAGCAACTACTCACAACTGCAAATCTTGTATCCGGTTGTAAATGACCAATGAACCTACCTTGCACAACTCTAACTAAAGTGTGTGTGTGTGTGTGCAAGCTATGTAAATATTTTATATGTGTGTGATGCGAGTCTGCAACTATTTTGGAAGTGAATAAGTTTCTTTCTTAACTCTGGAATTCGAGTTATCCTACATTACCATACTATATTGTTGTTTAGCTCATTCCATTCCTCTTGTATACCATCTTCACACTGTATCCTACAGTAGTGACCCTCAGATCTATGAGCATAACAGGGTTCACACAAGTTAGATCTTAGTGAACCCGAGGTAAGGTGTGAGACTGAGTGGTCCTGCAAGAACAAGGGTACTAGTTCATACTTAAACATAACAATCCCAACCATCTTGATAAAGCCATTGTATATGGCAAAACGCGTTGATGGGTACAGATTGATGTCACAAGAGTAATTTCACTTTACTATCACAAAGGATTGCGATAGATTCGCTAAGGAACTACTTTCGATCCTCTAAACACTCTGCGCATGGTTACAGACTTTGGATACAGAACGGATCTACTTTCGGAAACGACCTACGTACCTGTGATGTCACCAGCTGCACGGAGCTGTTCAAGACACCTGTGTCTTACCACGAAGGAGTTTCGAGCTCAGGAAAAGAGCAGGTAGGCACACAGAGGTGTAGCAGCCCTGCAGTGTGGATGATTGTTTCACACTCCTAGTGCTATTTGTGTGATTTATTTATACACCTACATTCAAAAACGGAATTGTGATAAACTCACGACTACTTTGGAACTTGTTACAGTAACAAACAGATACGGATTACTGGTTATAAGGGTGGATCCTGATTGCTATAAAGTGTTTGCCATTAAGTGATTGGGACTTCAGTTTGACATATTAAGAATCTGAACTGTCATACACAAAATATAAATGCTGTTTTTCTGTGCACAAAGAAAATATCTTTTGTGGCTATACGGCAGAGCTGAACTATTATTTAGGCTACTATTGTAGGTTATAAAGTTCTAAATTTTTTATATCTTGTAAGTGTATTTAATAGCGCAAGTTTTATGGTAATACATTTTGCTACTCTTGAGTCGCGGATGTGCTTTTGATTTTTTTGTTTTGCAAACAAGTTACTGCTAACCACCTGATGTTCATTGTCCAATCCAGACATAAACCCAGAGAACTTTGGATAATAGTTATTTACACAAACATGTATAGGAGAATTGCTCACTTGGAACCTGAAGATCTAAACCTCTCCGCTCAGGCGAGATGTTCTAAGAAGTCTTGTCAGTACAGTGAGGTCCCTCAAATATGTTATCTCACTATACAGGGTTCAGTGTGCGAAGGAGAGACTCCTATATTACAAGTTAGGTCTAAAAAATAGCAAAGATTATGGGGACAAATTATTAAGCTTCTAAAAACCGCTGCTCTATAACTGATCCGCTGCCTCTGAGTCTGCGGTCTTCAATCCGCCCAATCCTATACGATCAGGCTGATTGACACCCCCTGCTAGCGGCTGATTGGCCGCAAATCTGCAGGGGGCGGCATTGCACCAACAGTTCACAAGAACTGCTTGTTCAATGATAAATACTGACAGCATATACTGTCGGCATTTATCGATGTGCAGTGGACATGATACACTACATTGTATCATATCAGTACGCACTTTAATTGTCTCCATGGCTTTTGATCATTGGAGCCTTTTGCTGGTTATTTCAGAATAAAAATGACATTAACTCTTCCTGGGTTACTAATCTATGTGGTTTGTCTATAGCTATTGCCAAGTGATATTAGTGCTCCACTGAGTAATACCAGCGTACGCTAAAGTGAGCTTGTATTACAAGTTAAGATTGCTTTCATCGGCTCCAATGGGAGCCTAGTTCTGATGATGTCATACACGGCACAGAACCTAAGTGCAGTGAAGGGAGTAAGTAGCACAGCAATTGCAGCAAATATGAACATATTTGCATTTGATAATATACATATATATTTATTTGTTAATATGTGTATATACATATACACGTACTAATTGCCATTTGTTTTCTAACACCTCGCTGCTGCCGACTTTACTCCCACATCACTGCCTAGTGCAGGTTGCTTTATTAAAAAATAAAATGGTACAATTTTTATTTTTTAATAAAATACACTACACTGTATTTTGGGGGTATTTGGGCCATATTTATAAAATTAACTAGAAATCTGTTCTCTAGTTAATTTTATAAGCGCTAATTGTTACAGCGAGCTTGCGGTAGCAATAACCAGCCACTTGTAATGGCTGATTTTTAAGTGCTATATAAATAAGTGTTCCACAATCTAGCCCAATATGGGCCAAAAAAAATTATAATAAAAGTGCAAGCCACTGAGTACCCCTTACTAAAGTTCCAGGAACATCCCCTGGTACATGTACCACATATTAAGAAACTAGGGTTTAAGGTGTCTGTGTAATATCTCATTCACTCCACACATACGGCTAGATTTAGAGTTTTGTCGGTAACGACCCGCGTAGCTAACACTGGCTTTTTTCCCCCCGCACCTTTTAAATACCGCTGGTATTTAGAGTTCACAGAAGGGCTGCGTTAGGCTCCAAAAAAGTAGCGTAGAACATAATTTACCACCACTGCAACTCTAAATACCAGCGGTGCTTATGGACGCGGGCAGCTTCAAAAACGTGCTTGTGCACGATTCCCCCATAGAAAACAATGGGGCAGTTTGGGCTGAAAAAAAACCTAACACCTGCAAAAAAGCAGCGTTCAGCTCCTAACGCAGCCCCATTGTTTCCTATGGGTAAACACTTCCTAAGTCTGCACCTAACACCCTAACATGTACCCCGAGTCTAAACACCCCTAGCCTTACACTTATTAACCCTTAATCTGTCGCCCCCGCTATCGCTGACACCTGCATATTTTTTTAACCCCTAATCTGCCGCTCCGTACACCGCCGCCACCTACATTATACCTATGTACCCCTAATCTGCTGCCCCTAACACCGCCGACCCCTATATTATATTTATTAACCCCTAATCTGCCCCCCACAACGTCGTCGCCAGCTACCTACAATAATTAACCCCTAATATGCCAACCGGACCTCACCGCTACTATAATAAATGTATTAACCCCTAATCCGCCTCACTAACCCTATAATAAATAGTATTAACCCCTAATCTGCCCTCCCTAGCATCGCTGACACCTAACTTCAAGTATTAACCCCTAATCTGCCGACAGGACCTCACCACTACTCTATTAAATTTATTAACCCCTAAAGCTAAGTCTAACCCTAACACTAACACCCCCCTAAGTTAAATATCATTTTTATCTTACGAAATAAATTAACTCTTATTAAATAAATTAATCCTAATTGAAGCTAAATACTTACCTGTAAAATAAACCCTAATATAGCTACAATATAAATTATAATTATATTGTAGCTATTTTAGGATCTATATTTATTTTACAGGCAACTTTGTATTTATTTTAACCAGGTACAATAGCTATTAAATAGTTAAGAACTATTTAATAGCTACCTAGTTAAAATAATTACAAAATTACCTGTAAAATAAATCCTAACCTAAGTTACAATTAAACCTAACACTACGCTATCAATAAATAAATTAAATTAAATACCTACAAATAAATACAATTAAATAAACTAACTAAAGTACAAAAAATAAAAAAAGCTAAGTTACAAAAAATATTTTTTTTTTTACAAACATTAGAAAAATATTACAACAATTTTAAGCTAATTACACCTACTCTAAGCCCCCTAATAAAATAACAAAGCCCACCAAAATAAAAAAATGCCCTACCCTATTCTAAAATTAAAATAGAAAAGCTCTTTTACCTTACCAGCCCTTAAAAGGGCATTTTGCGGGGGCATGCCCCAAAGAATTCAGCTCTTTTGCCTGTAAAAAATAACATACAATACCCCCCCCAACATTACAACCCACCACCCACATACCCCTAATCTAACCCAAACCCCCCTTAAATAAACCTAACACTAAGCCCCTGAAGATCATCCTACCTTATCTTCACCACACCGGGTATCACCGATCGGTCCAGGCTCCGACGTCTTCATCCAAGCCCAAGCGGGGGCTGAAGAGGTCCATGATCCGGCTGAAGTCTTGATCCAAGCAGGAGCTGAAGAGGTCCATGATCCAGCTGAAGTCTTCTATCAAGCGGGAGCTGAAGAGCTCCATGATCCGGCTGAAGTCTTCTATCAAGCGGCATCTTCAATCTTCTTTCTTCCGGATCCATCTTCATCCCGCCGACGCGGAACATCCATCTTCACCGACGACTTCCCGACGAATGACGGTTCCTTTAAGGGACGTCATCCAAGATGGCGTCCCTCAAATTCCGATTGGCTTATAGGATTCTATCAGCCAATCGGAATTAAGGTAGGAAAATTCTGATTGGCTGATGGAATCAGCCAATCAGATTCAAGTTCAATCCGATTGGCTGATCCGATCAGCCAATCAGATTGAGCTTGCATTCTATTGGCTGTTCCGATCAGCCAATATAATGCAAGCTCAATCTGATTGGCTGATCTAATCAGCCAATCGGATTGAACTTGAATCTGATTGGCTGATTCCATCAGCCAATCAGAATTTTCCTACCTTAATTCCGATTGGCTGATAGAATCCTATCAGCCAATCGGAATTCGAGGGACGCCATCTTAGATGACGTCCCTTAAAGGAACCGTCATTCGTCGGTAAGTCGTCGGTGAAGATGGATGTTCCGCGTCGGCGGGATGAAGATGGATCCGGAAGAAAGAAGATTGAAGATGCCGCTTGATAGAAGACTTCAGCCGGATCATGGACCTTTTCAGCTCCCGCTTGATAGAAGACTTCATCCGGATCATGGACCTCTTCAGCTCCCGCTTGGATCAAGACTTCAGCCGGATCATGGACCTCTTCAGCCCCCGCTTGGGCTTGGATGAAGACGTCGGAGCCTGGACCGATCGGTGATACCCGGTGTGGTGAAGATAAGGTAGGATGATCTTCAGGGGCTTAGTGTTAGGTTTATTTAAGGGGGGTTTGGGTTAGATTAGGGGTATGTGGGTGGTGGGTTGTAATGTTGGGGGGGGGTATTGTATGTTATTTTTTACAGGCAAAAGAGCTGAATTCTTTGGGGCATGCCCCGCAAAAGGCCCTTTTAAGGGCTGGTAAGGTAAAAGAGCTTTTCTATTTTAATTTTAGAATAGGGTAGGGCATTTTTTTTATTTTGGGGGGCTTTGTTATTTTATTAGGGGGCTTAGAGTAGGTGTAATTAGCTTAAAATTGTTGTAATATTATTCTAATGTTTGTAAAAAAAAAATATTTTTTGTAACTTAGCTTTTTTTATTTTTTGTACTTTAGTTAGTTTATTTAATTGTATTTATTTGTAAGTATTTTATTTAATTTATTTATTGATAGTGTAGTGTTAGGTTTAATTGTAACTTAGGCTAGGATTTATTTTACAGGTAATTTTGTAATTAGTTTAACTAGGTAGCTATTAAATAGTTCTTAACTATTTAATAGCTATTGTACCTGGTTAAAATAAATACAAAGTTGCCTGTAAAATAAATATAAATCCTAAAATAGCTACAATATAATTATAATTTATATTGTAGCTATATTAGGGTTTATTTTACAGGTAAGTATTTAGCTTTAATTAGGATTAATTTATTTAAAAAGAGTTAATTTATTTTGTAAGATAAAAATTATATTTAACTTAGGGGGGTGTTAGTGTTAGGGTTAGACTTAGCTTTAGGGGTTAATAAATTTAATAGAGTAGCAGTGAGGTCCGGTCGGCCGATTAGGGGTTAATACTTGAAGTTAGGTGTCGGTGATGTTAGGGAGGGTAGATTAGGGGTTAATACTATTTATTATAGGGTTAGTGAGGTGGATTAGGGGTTAATAACTTTATTATAGTAGCGGTGAGGTCCGGTCGGCAGATTAGGGGTTAATTATTGTAGGTAAGGTAGTAGCGACGTTGGGGGTGGCAGATTAGGGGTTAATAAATATTATGTAGGGGTCGGCGGTGTTAGGGGCAGCAGATTAGGGGTACATAGGGATAACGTAGGTTGCGGCGGTGTGCGGTCGGCAGATTAGGGGTTAAAAAATGTAATAGAGTAGCGGCGATGAGGGGGGACCTCGGTTTAGGGGTACATAGGTAGTTTATGGGTGTTAGTGTACTTTAGAGCACAGTAGTTAAGAGCTTTATGAACCGGCATTAGCCCAGAAAGCTCTTAACTCCTGGCTTTTTGCTGCGGCTGGAGTTTTGTCGTTAGATTTCTAACGCTCACTTCAGCCAAGACTCTAAATACCGGCGTTAGAAAGATCTCATTGAAAAGATAGGATACCCAAATGGCGTAGGGGGATCTGCGGTATGGAAAAGTCGCGGCTGCAAATTGAGCGTTAGACCCTTACCTACACGACTCTAAATACCAGGGGTAGCCCAAAACCAGCTTTAGGAGCCTCTAACGCTGGTTTTGACGGCTAACGCCAAACTCTAAATCTAGGCGATAGATAGGTAACTTGCTAGGTTTAAACTTTATTAGAGTGCCGAAATTCCTGCACAAATTCCTTTACTCTCATCCCTGAGATTAAAGTCTTTCAGAAAAATGTCCACAACAGCAATCCATTCTTAGGGGTTTCCATGACAACAGGTTATTGGCATTTCTATAGTATATATTTGCTCGCTATACATGTATCTGGTCCTTCATTTGAATGTGCAACCTTATTCTGAAATTAATATATAACTTATCTTTATTGAATTGTATGTAGAACCAAACGCTTCTTGCAGAGCTTTAATGAAGGCAATGACTCCAGCTGCAGGTTGCTAATTAAATTGCATAATTAAATTCATTAAAGGGACATTAAACTCATTCATGCTTAATAATAGCACTTTAAAAAGGATAAAGATAGTTTTGCATAAAAAGGTAAATTTAAAACTGTTGATTTTGAGCTTAAAACTTTAATTTTTCAGTATGCAAACATCCATTTTCTAAATTTAAAAACTGTAATATGTGAACACACCCTCATGCACAATCAAAACACAGTCACAATAGTGCATTTTACAGGGCTTGTGCATACATTATTCAACTCACACTAAGAATCAATTCTGTTTAGAAGTTCAATAATGTAGATACAAGCACTGTATAACGCACTGTAGCGACCGTGGGGCCAATGTATCAAGGGCCGAATGGCTTGCCGGAAACAGCAGCTATGAAGTAGAAACTTAAGACCACTGCTTCTTAACTGCTGCCTTTGAGGTTGCGGACATCAATCCGCCTGATCCTATATGATCGGGTTGATTGACACCCCCTGCTAGCGGCCGATTGGCCGTGAATCTGCAGGGGGCGGCATTGCACAAGCATATACATATATATTTACAGGAAACACACATTCCCCATAGACCGCAATGTAAAGGTACTTTTCAGTGCTGCTTTCTAACACCTCGCTCCTGCCAACTTTTTTTTTTTTTTTTTTTATTAAAAAAGCATATTCTTTATTTGGGGGCAATTGGAGGTTATTTTGGAAATTAACCAGAGTTCTGACCTCTGTTTTTTTTTCTGAGCGCTAATTGCTACTGCAGGTTTGCGGTAGCATTAACCAGCCTCTTATAATGGCTGGTTATTTATCGCACGCCCGTAAATGGACAAATATGCCCATTTAAGGGTGCATGATAAATTAGCGCTTTACTTGTAATCTAGGCCAAAGTATTTAAAAAAAATCTTTGGTGAAAAAGCTATTATGCCCTTTTCTCAGTTAAAACGTATTATATTTGCATAACCATGAGAAGTGATGCATTAAAATCTTTTTCTGACCATGGGCTAGATTACGAGTGGCATGAGCGATATGGAGTATTTCTCAGCTCTATGTGTGTGACAGAAGAAGCGCACATATTACGAGATGAAAGTTAACACGTTTGCTTGAGCACAATAGAATTTAACTTGCTTTAGGGTTAGCGAAACTTTAGAGCTTTGGCTAATTTATCTTTGTGAGCTCTGGTAGATTTAGCTTTGTGAAGAACTCATGAATCAAACATGTACAAGGTTATTCTGGAAGAAAACTTGCTTCCTTCTGCTCTGACAATGTTCCCCAACTGCTGATTGGATTTTTCAGCAGGACAATGCTCAATGCTCCACAGCCATGTAATTCAAGGTGTGGATGGAGGACCCCCAGATCAAGACCATGTCATGGCCAGCACAATCTCCAGACCTGAACCCCATTGAAAACTTCTGGAATGTGATCAAGAGGAAGATGGAAGGTCACAAGCCAGCAAACAAACCCAAGGTGCTAGAATCTTTGCGCCAGGAGCGGCATAAAATCACCCAACAGCAATGTGAAAGACTGGTGGAGAACATGCCAAGATGCATGAAAGCTGTGATTTAAAATCAGGGTTATTCCACTAAACATTGATTTCTGAACATTTGCTAAGTTAAAACATTAGTATTGTTTTGTTTAAAAATGACTATGAACTTGTTTTCTATGCATTATTCATGGTCTAAAAACAACAAAACTGTTTTGTTATTTTGACCAGTTGTCATTTTCTGCAAATAAATGCTCTGAATGACAATATTTTTATTTGGAATTCGGGAGTAATGTTGTCAGTAAACAATTTATTTTTTCATTTTACTCAAAACACATATCTATAAATAGTAAAACCAGAGAAACTCATAATTTTGCAGTGGTTTCTCCATTTTTTCCAGAGCTGTATATATATGTATCCTATATTATAAAAGACAAGTGTTTGTCTGAAGCCGTCATGCGCAGTACAGACAAACACTTGGCCTTAGATTCTATTCTCGCGCACCTCGGCATAGCTGACAGATTGGGAGCGCGAGGTACACAGCATACAAGCAGCTGTGAGATAGGGAGTGCGAGCTACTCAACAGCTGTGAGGTCTGCTGCGTGAGAAGCGGCAACGTGCTCCCCAGACCTCACAGCTGTTTGTGGCCGACGGGAGCGTCGCGAGGGGCGTGGCTGGGCGTCGCAAGGGGCGTGGTCGGGCGTCACGAGGGGCGTGGCCGGGTGGGGTCCCGCGAAGACAGAGCCAGAGAGGGAGCAGGAGGGGGGGGCAGAGAGCCAAAGAGAAGGGGGGGCAGAGAGCCAAAGAGAAGGGGGGGGGGCAGAGAGCCAAAGAGAAGGGGGGGCAGAGAGCCAAAGAGAAGGGGGGGGCAGAGAGCCAAAGAGAAGGGGGGGGCAGAGAGCCAAAGAGAAGGGGGGGGCAGAGAGCCAAAGAGAAGGGGGGGGCAGAGAGCCAAAGAGAAGGGGGGTTAGAGAGCCAAAGAGAAGGGGGGGGCAGAGAGCCAAAGAGAGGGGGGGGGGCAGAGAGCAAAAGAGAAGGGGGGGGGCAGAGAGCCAAAGAGAAGGGGGGGGCAGAGAGCCAAAGAGAAGGGGGGGGGCAGAGAGCCAAAGAGAAGGGGGGGCAGAGAGCCAAAGAGAAGGGGGGGCAGAGAGCCAAAGAGAAGGGGGGGGGCAGAGAGCCAAAGAGAAGGGGGGGGGGGCAGAGAGCCAAAGAGAAGGGGGGGGCAGAGAGCCAAAGAGAAGGGGGGGGCAGAGAGCCAAAGAGAAGGGGGGGGGCAGAGAGCCAAAGAGAAGGGGGGGGGCAGAGAGCCAAAGAGAAGGGGGGGGGCAGAGAGCAAAAGAGAAGGGGGGGGGCAGAGAGCCAAAGAGAAGGGGGGGGCAGAGAGCCAAAGAGAAGGGGGGGGGGGGCAGAGAGCCAAAGAGAAGGGGGGGCAGAGAGCCAAAGAGAAGGGGGGGGCAGAGAGCCAAAGAGAAGGGGGGGCAGAGAGCCAAAGAGAAGGGGGGGGGCAGAGAGCCAAAGAGAAGGGGGGGCAGAGAGCCAAAGAGAAGGGGGGGGGGCAGAGAGCCAAAGAGAAGGGGGGGGCAGAGAGCCAAAGAGAAGGGGGGGCAGAGAGCCAAAGAGAAGGCGGGGGGGGCAGAGAGCCAAAGAGAAGGGGGGCAGAGAGCCAAAGAGAAGGGGGGGCAGAGAGCCAAAGAGAAGGGGGGGGGCAGAGAGCCAAAGAGAAGGGGGGGCAGAGAGCCAAAGAGAAGGGGGGGGGCAGAGAGCCAAAGAGAAGGGGGGGCAGAGAGCCAAAGAGAAGGGGGGGGGGGTTGAGAGCCAAAGAGAAGGGGGGGGCAGAGAGCCAAAGAGAAGGGGGGGCAGAGAGCCAAAGAGAAGGGGGGGCAGAGAGCCAAAGAGAAGTGGGGGGCAGAGAGCCAAAGAGAAGGGGGGGGGCAGAGAGCCAAAGAGAAGGGGGGGGCAGAGAGCCAAAGAGAAGGGGGGGCAGAGAGCCAAAGAGAAGGGGGGCAGAGAGCCAAAGAGAAGGGGGGGCAGAGAGCCAAAGGGAAGGGGGGGCAGAGAGCCAAAGAGAAGGGGGGGAGAGAGAGCCAAAGAGAAGGGGGGGGAGAGAGAGCCAAAGAGAAGGGGGGGAAGAGAGCCAAAGAGAAGGGGGGGAGAGCCAAAGAGAAGGGGGGGAGAGCCAAAGAGGGGGGAGAGAGAGAGCCAAAGAGGAAAAAGAGCCAAAAAGGAGAGAGAGCCAAAGAGGGGGGAGAGAGAGCCAAAGAGGGGGGGGGGGAGAGAGCCAAAGGGGGGGGGAGAGAGCTAAAGGGGGGGGAGAGCCAAAGAGGGGGGAGAGAGAGAGCCAAAGAGGAAAGAGAGCCAAAGAGGAGAGCAAAAGAGGGGAGAGAGACAAAGAGGGGGGAGAGAGAGCCAAAGAGGGGGGGGCAGAGCCAAAGAGGGGGGGAGAGCCAAAGAGGGGGGGAGAGAGCCAAAGAGGGGGGGGAGAGCGCCAAAGAGGGGGGAGAGAACAAAAGAGGGGGGAGAGAGCCAAAGAGGGGAGGGGAGAGCAAAAGAGGGGGGGGAGAGCCAAAGAGGGAGGGAGCCAAAGGGGAGGGGGGAGCCAAAGGGGAGGGGAGAGCCAAAGAAGGGGGGAGAGAGAGAGCCAAAGAGGAGAGAGAGCCAAAGAGGGGGGAGAGAGAGCCAAAGAGGGGGGAGAGAGAGCCAAAGGGGGGGAGCCAAAGAGGGGAGAGAGAGAGCCAAAGAGGAGAGAGAGCAAAAGAGGGGAGAGAGCCAAAGAGGGGGGGGGGGGGAGAGCCAAAGAGGGGGGGGAGCCAAAGAGGGGGGGGGAGCCAAAGAGGGGGGGAGACAAAGAGGGGGGGGAGAGCCAAAGGGGGGGGAGAGCCAAAGAGGGGGGAGAGAGAGCAAAAGAAAGGATGGAGAGAGCCAAAGAGGGGAGAGAGAGAGCAAAAGAGGGGAGAGAGAGAGCAAAAGAGGGGAGAGAGAGAACAAAGGAGAGGGGGGAGAGAAAGCAAAAGAGAGGGGGGAAAGAAAGCAAAAGAGAGGGGGGAAGAGAGAGCAAAAGAAAGGGGGGAGAGAGAAAGGGGTGGGACCGCTGTTCTGAAAAAAATGGCCCGTGTACACGGGCTTTAGTACTAGTAGATATATATTTTACCAAACAAATCTAGAGACATATATAGAAATATTTATTTCAGAATAAATAAAACATATTCTTCTATGTGAAGAACATTGGAATGTGAAATATTTATAATCCATGTCGAGTTTAGCGCACTTAAATAAACACGATAAGGTTAGCGCACAAGTATGGCTGTTAGGTTTTAGCAGTTTTCATGCTCCATTGAAATCTATGGGAGAATACATTAACATGGAGTTCAACTCTTTGAGCGTGTCGGGTTTTTGCTTGCGCACATACGGCTAGATTTAGAGTTTGGCCTTAGCCGTCAAAACCAGCGTTAGAGGCTCCTAACGCTGGTTTTGGGCTACCGCTGGTATTTTGAGTCGTGTAGGTAAGGGTCTAACGCTCACTTTGCAGCCGTGACTTTTCCATACCGCAGATCCTCCTACGCCATTTGCGTATCCTATCTTTTCAATGGGATCTTTCTAATGCCGGTATTTAGAGTCGTGGCTGAAGTGAGCGTTAGAAATCTAACGACAAAACTCCAGCCGCAGAAAAAAGTCAGTAGTTAAGAGCTTTCTGGGCTAACGCCGGTTCATAAAGCTCTTAACTACTGTGCTCTAAAGTACACTAACACTTTAAACTACCTATGTACCCCTAAACCGAGGCCCCCCCCACATCGCCGCCATTCTATTATATTTTTTTAACCCCTAATATGCCGACCACACACCGCCGCCACCTACGTTATCCCTATGTACCCCTAATCTGCTGCCCCTAACACCACAGACCCCTATATTATATTTATTAACCCCTAATCTGCCGCCCCCAACGTCGCCTCCACCTACCTACAATTATTAACCCCTAATCTGCCGACCGGACCTCACCGCTACTCTAATAAATTTATTAACCCCTAAAGCTAAGTCTAACCCTAACCCTAACACCCCCCTACGTTAAATATAATTTAAATCTAACTAAATAAATTAACTCTTATTAAATAAATTATTCCTATTTAAAGCTAAATACTTACCTGTAAAATAAACCCTAATATAGCTACAATATAAATTATAATTATATTGTAGCTATTTTAGGGTTTATATTTATTTTACAGGCAACTTTGTATTTATTTTAACCAGGTACAATAGCTATTAAATAGTTAAGAACTATTTAATAGCTACCTAGTTAAAATAATTACAAAATTACTTGTAAAATAAATCCTAACCTAAGTTACAATTAAACCTAACACTACACTAGCAATAAATTAATTAAATAAAATACCTACAATTATCTACAATTAAACCTAACACTACACTATCAATAAATAAATTAAATAAAATACCTACAAGTAAATACAATTACTTAAACTAACTGAAGTACAAAAAATAAAAAAAGCTAAGTTACAAAAAATAAAAAAATTAATTACAAACATAATAAAAATATTACAACAATTTTAAGCTAATTACACCTACTCTAAGCCCCCTAATAAAATAACAAAGCCCCCCAAAATAAAAAAATGCCCTACCCTATTCTAACATTAAAATAGAAAAGCTCTTTTACCTTACCAGCCCTTAAAAGGGCCTTTTGCGGGGCATACCCCAAAGAATTCAGCTCTTTTGCCTGTAAAAAAAACATACAATACCCCCCCCAACATTACAACCCACCACCCACATACCCCTAATCTAACTCAAACCCCCTTAAATAAACCTAACACTAAGCCCCTGAAGATCTTCCTACCTTGTCTTCACCATGCCAGGTATCACTGATCGCTCCAGGCTCTGAAGTCTTCATCCAAGCTCAAGCGGGGGCTGGAGATCCATCATCCGGCTGAAGTCTTCTATCAAGCAGCGGCTGAAGAGGTCCAGAAGAGGCTCCAAAGTCTTCATCCTATCCGGGCAGAAGAGTAGATCTGGACCGGCAACCATCTTCTTCCAAGCGGTGACAAGCGGCTCCATCTTGAAGACCTCCGGCACGGATCCATCCTCTTTTTCCGACGTCCTAAGTCCGAATGAAGGTTCCTTTAAATGACATCATTCAAGAAGGTTCCTTTAAATGACGTCATCCAAGATTGAATCAGCCAATCCGATTGAGCTCGCATTCTATTGGCTGTTCCGATCAGCCAATCGGATTGAACTTGAATCTGATTGGCTGATTCCATCAGCCAATCAGATTTTTCCTACCTTAATTCCAATTGGCTGATAGAATCCTATCAGCCAATCGGAATTCGAGGGACGCCATCTTGGATGACGTCATTTAAAGGAACCTTCATTCGGACTTAGGACGTCGCAAGAAGAGGATGGATCTGCGTCGGAGGTCTTCAAGATGGAGCCGCTTGTCACTTCTTGGAAGAAGATGGTTGCCGGTCCGGATCTACTCTTCTGCCTGGATAGGATGAAGACTTTGGAGCCTCTTCTGGACCTCTTCAGCCGCCGCTTGATAGAAGACTTCAGCCGGGTGATGATGGATCTCGAGCCCCCGCTTGGACTTGGATGAAGACTTCAGAGCCTGGAGCGATCGGTGATACCTGGCATGGTGAAGACAAGGTAGGAAGATCTTCAGGGGCTTAGTGTTAGGTTTATTTAAGGGGGTTTGGGTTAGATTAGTGGTATGTGGGTGGTGGGTTGTAATGTTGGGGGGAGGTATTGTATGTTTTTTTTTACAGGCAAAAGAGCTGAATTCTTTGGGGTATGCCCCGCAAAAGGCCCTTTTAAGGACTGGTAAGGTAAAAGAGCTTTTCTATTTTAGTTTTAGAATAGGGTAGGGCATTTTTTTATTTTGGGGGGCTTTGTTATTTTATTAGGGGGCTTAGAGTAGGTGTAATTAGCTTAAAATTATTGTAATATTTTTATTATGTTTGTAATTAATTTTTTTATTTTTTGTAACTTAGCTTTTTTTTATTTTTTGTACTTTAGTTAGTTTATTTAATTGTATTTATTTGTAGGTATTTTATTTAATTTATTTATTGATAGTGTAGTGTTAGGTTTAATTGTAGATAATTGTAGGTATTTTATTTAATTAATTTATTGCTAGTGTAGTGTTAGGTTTAATTGTAACTTAGGTTAGGATTTATTTTACAGGTAAATTTGTAATTATTTTAACTAGGTAGCTATTAAATAGTTCTTAACTATTCAATAGCTATTGTACCTGGTTAAAATAAGTACAAAGTTGCCTGTAAAATAAATATAAATCCTAAAATAGCTACAATATAATTATAATTTATATTGTAGCTATATTAGGGTTTATTTTACGGGTAAGTATTTAGCTTTAAATAGGAATAATTTATTTAATAAGAGTTAATTTATTTCGCTAGATTTAAATTATATTTAACTTAGGGGGGGTGTTAGGGTTAGGGTTAGACTTAGCTTTAGGGGTTAAAAAATTTATTAGAGTAGCGGTGAGGTCCGGTCGGCAGATTAGGGGTTAATACTTGAAGTTAGGTGTCGGCGATGTTAGGGAGGGCAGATTAGGGGTTAATACTATTTATTATAGGGTTAGTGAGGCGGATTAGGGGTTAATACATTTATTATAGTAGCGGTGAGGTCCGGTCGGCAGATTAGTGGTTAATAATTGTAGGTAGGTGGAGGCGACGTTGTGGGGGGCAGATTAGGGGTTAATAAATATAATATAGGGGTCAGCTGTGTTATGGGCAGCAGATTAGGGGTACATAGCTATAATGTAGGTTGCGGCGGTGTACGGAGTGGCAGATTAGGGGTTAATAATAATATGCAGGTGTCAGTGATAGCGGGGGCGGCAGATTAGGGGTTAATAAGTGTAAGGTTAGGGGTGTTTAGACTCGGGGTTCATGTTAGGGTGTTAGGTGCAGACATAGGAAGTGTTTCCCCATAGGAAACAATGGGGCTGCGTTAGGAGCTTAACGCTGCTTTTTTGCAGGTGTTAGGTTTTTTTTCAGCTCAAACTGCCCCATTGTTTCCTATGGGGGAATCGTGCACGAGTACGTTTTTGAAGCTGGCCGCGTCCATAAGCACCGCTGGTTTTGAGAGTTGCAGTGGCGGTAAATTATGCTCTACGCTCCCTTTTTGGAGCCTAACGCAGCCATTCTGTGAACTCTAAATACCAGCGGTATTTAAAAGGTGCGGGGAAAAAAAAGCATGCGTTAGCTACGCAGGTCGTTACCGACAAAACTCTAAATCTAGGCGTAACTTTTTACTTTCAACTTGTAATACGAGTGCAACCCGACTCATGCAAAAAGATGTGGTCTAGCAAAGAAAAGGCGCGAGCGGGAACACAAAATAGCACTCCACTCATAATCTAGACCTATGTGGCCTGCCATATGTAAAAAGTCAGAGTGAGTTGTAGTTAAAGGAACATGGAAGTTAAAATTCAAGGGACATGAAACAAAAATGCTTAGTTTTAGGATTCAGATAGAGTACACACGTTTAGAAAATTTACCTATAAGTTCTAATTTGCTTCATTCTTTTGGTATCTTTTTTGGAAAGCATACCTAGGTAGGCTTAGAAGCACCAATGCACTACTGGGAGCTAGCTGCTGATCGGTGGCTGCACATATATGCCTCGTCTCATTGGCAACACCTGATCTTTTCAGCTAGCTCCCAGTAGTGCATTACTGCATCTTCAGCAAAGGACACCAAGAGAATGAAGCAAGTTTGATAATAGAAGTAAATTGGAAATGGTTTAAAATCGGATGCACTTTCTGAACTACAAAAGAAAGTTTTTGAGTTT
Organism: Bombina bombina; assembly: GCF_027579735.1. Classification (NCBI taxonomy): domain Eukaryota; kingdom Metazoa; phylum Chordata; class Amphibia; order Anura; family Bombinatoridae; genus Bombina; species Bombina bombina. The sequence continues at coordinate 1,083,999,620 of NC_069504.1, forward strand.
CATGTCCCTTTAAGGCGAGATTACAAGTGGATCGCCAAATTGCACTTTCATGAGCGTGATATTTACGCGCCACTTGTAATACCAGCACATGCAGTTATGCACTGGTGCTTGTAGTGGCCCTCAATGTGAACGCAACCTCAAATACGGCAGAGAACCTAGCGCAACGCGAAGGGGGTAAGTCGCGCAGAGATGGGCAGCAAATTTTAAATATATATGTATATGACAATAATAATATATATATTTATGTTAGAGAAAAGAGAGGAAGGAAAATGATGGCACTACATGTGTTGTTTCCTAAGGCCTAGATTTAGAGTTTGGCGGTAGCCGTGAAAACCAGCGTTAGAGGCTCCTAACGCTGGTTTTAGGCTACTGCCGGTATTTGGAGCCAGTCAGGAAAGGGTCTAATGCTCACTTTTCAGCCGCGACTTTTCCATACCACAGATCCCCTTACGTCAATTGTGTATCCTATCTTTTCAATGGGATCTTTCTAACTCCGGTATTTAGAGTCGTGTATGAAGTGAGCGTTAGAATTCTAACGACAAAACTCCAGCCGCAGAAAAAAGTCAGTAGTTAAGAGCTTTCTGGGCTAACGCCGGTTTATAAAGCTCTTAACTACTGTGCTCTAAAGTACACTAACAGCCATAAACTACCTATGCACCCCTAAACCGAGGTCCCCCCACATCGCCGCCACTCGATTAAATATTTTTAACACCTAATCTGCCGACCGCCACCTACGTTATACTTATGTACCCCTAATCTGCTGCCCCTAACACCGCCGACCCCTATATTATATTTATTAACCCCTAACCTGCCCCCAACAACATCGCCGCCAGCTACCTACAATAATTAACCCCTAATCTGCCGACCGCCACCTACGTTATACTTATGTACCCCTAATCTGCTGCCCCTAACACCGCCGACCCCTATATTATATTTATTAACCCCTAATCTGCCCCCCTCAATGTCTCCTCCACCTGCCTACACTTATTAACCCCTAATCTGCCGAGCTGACCGCACCGCTACTATAATAAAGTTATTAACCCCTAATCCGCCTCACTCCCGCCTCAATAACCCTATAATAAATAGTATTAACCCCTAATCTGCCCTCCCTAACATTGCCGACACTATCAATAAATAAATTAAATAAAATACCTACAATTACCTACAATTAAACCTAACACTACACTATCAGTAAATGAATCAAATACAATATCTACAAATAAATACAATTAAATAAACTAACTAAAGTACAAAAAATAAAAAAGAACTAAGTTACAAAAAATAAAAAAATATTTACAAACATTAGAAAAATATTACAACAATTTTAAACTAATTACACCTACTCTAAGCCCCCTAATAAAATAACAAAGCCCCCCAAAATAAAAAAATGCCCTACCCTATTCTAACTTACAAAAGTTCAAAGCTCTTTTACCTTACCAGCCCTGAACAGGGCCCTTTGCGGGGCATGCCCCAAGAAATTCAGCTCTTTTGCCTGTAAAAAAACACATACAATACCCCCCCCCCAACATTACAACCCACCACCCACATACCCCTAATCTAACCCAACCCCCCCTTAAATAAACCTAACACTAAGCCCCTGAAGATGTTCCTACCTTGTCTTCACCTGACCGGGTATCACACCGATCCGTCCTGGCTCCGATATCTTAATCCAACCCAAGCGGGGGCTAGACATCCATCATCCGACGGCTGAAGAAGTCCAGAAGAGGGTCCAAAGTCTTCATCCTATCCAGGAAGAAGAGTAGATCCGGACCGGCAACCATCTTCTTCCAAGCGGCATCTTCTATCTTCATCCGATGAGGACCGGCTCCATCGTGAAGACCTCCAGCGCGGACCTTTCTTCTTCCGGCGATGTCCAACTGAAGAATGACGGTTCCTTTAAGGGACGTCATCCAAGATGGCATCCCTCGAATTCCGATTGGCTGATAGGATTCTATCAGCCAATCGGAATTAAGGTAACATAACATATATCTGACTATATAAAGGTATAATATAGGACTGGTGCTGTACTTGAAAGACAAACTTGAGACACAGGGACCAGTAAACCACTGTCTTCATTTCGTTTACCTTCATATAGTGTTGTCGAGTGCTATTCAGGTACATACTCTAACAGTGGTTTACTGGTCCCTGTGTCTCAAGTTTGTCTTTCAAGTACAGCACCAGTCCTATATTATACCTTTATATAGTCAGATATATGTTAGTATCTGATGGGTTTTTTAAACAACTCTTACGGCTAGATTTAGAGTTTTGTCGGTAACGACCCGCGTAGCTAACCCTGGCTTTTTTCTGGCCGCAACTTTTAAATAACTCTGGTATTGAGAGTCCACAGAATGGCTGCGTTAGGCTCCAAAAAAGTAGAGTAGAGCATATTTAACGTAACTTCAACTCTCGATATCAGAGTTGCTTACGGAAGCGGCCAGCTTCAAAAACGTGCTCGTGCACGATTCCCCCATAGAAAACAATGGGGCTGTTTGAGCTGAAAAAAAACCTAACACCTGCAAAAAAGCAGCGTTAAGCTCCTAACGCAGCCCCATTGTTTGCTATGGGGAAACACTTCCTACGTCTGCACCTAACACCCTAACATGTACCCCGAGTCTAAACACCCCTAACCTTACACTTATTAAACCCTAATCTGCCGCCCCCGCTATCGCTGATCCCTGCATATTGTTATTAACCCCTAATCTGCCGCTCCGTAAACCGCCACTACTTACATTATCCCTATGTACCCCTAATCTGCTGCCCTAACATCGCCGACCCCTATATTATATTTATTAACCCCTAATCTGCCCCCCACAACGTCGCCTCCACCTGCCTACACTTATTAACCCCTAATCTGCCGAGCGGACCGCACCGCTATTATAATAAAGTTATTAACCCCTAATCCGCCTCACTAACCCTATAATAAATAGTATTAACCCCTAATCTGCCCTCCCTAACATCGCCGACACCTAACTTCAAACATTAACCCCTAATCTGCCGACTCCACCTGCCTACACTTATTAACCCCTAATCTGCCGAGCGGACCGCACCGCTATTATAATAAAGTTATTAACCCCTAATCCGCCTCACTAACCCTATAATAAATAGTATTAACCCCTAATCTGCCCTCCCTAACATCGCCGACACCTAACTTCAATTATTAACCCCTAATCTGCCGACCGAATCTCGACGCTACTGTAATAAATGGATTAACCCCTAAAGCTAAGTCTAACCCTAACACTAACACCCCCCTAAGTTAAATATAATTTAAATCTAACGAAATTAATTAACTCTTATTAAATAAATTATTCCTATTTAAAGCTAAATACTTACCTGTAAAATAAATCCTAATATAGCTACAATATAAATTATAATTATATTATAGCTATTTTAGGATTTATATTTATTTTACAGGTAACTTTGTATTTATTTTAACCAGGTACAATAGCTATTAAATAGTTAAGAACTATTTAATAGCTAAAATAGTTAAAATAATTACAAATTTACCTGTAAAATAAATCCTAACCTAAGTTACAATTAAACCTAACACTACACTATCAATAAATGAATTAAATACAATATCTACAAATAAATACAATTAAATAAACTAACTAAAGTACAAAAAATAAAAAAGAACTAAGTTACAAAAAATAAAAAAATATTCAAACCTAAATTGAACATAAAAACACAGAGTAGGACTATCTTGTGCAACATAATAACAGAGTTGCTGTATCACCAGTTGTTGAAATGTATCACGTTTAAAGTTAAGGTAAACTTTGGTGAATGAAAACCCGTTTTTTAAAAATACTATTAAAAACTGGGGCATTTTCATTCAACAAAGATTACAAAGCAGCCGTTTTGTTAAAAAAATTACCATTTTTTTTATTTTCACTGCTACAGCAGCTTCCCCCACCTAGAGATCTTCTATTCACACGTCAGCAATGACTAATCCTGCTTCCTCCAATCACAGCTTTGCCCCCAGGGTAGTCATTGTCTGAGGCCATGCTGTGATTGGAGGAAGCCGGATTAGTCATTGCTGACGTGTGAATAGAGGATCTCTATGTGGGGGAAGCTGCTGTAGCAGTGAAAAGAAAAAATGGTAATTTTTTTAACAAAACGGCTGCTTTGTAAACTTTGATGAATGAAAGTGCCCCTGTTTTTAATGGTATTTTTAAAAAACGGGCTTTCATTCACCAAAGTTTACCTTCACTTTAATATTGTGGAGCTAAAAAACAGCCAGTATGTTTATGTCTCATATATTCAGGCCCATTTATCAAAGGGCTTGCGGACCTGATCCGACACTGCGGATCAGGTCCGCAAGACCTCGCTAAATGCGGAGAGCAATACGCTCTCCGCATTTAACATTGCACCAGCAGCTCACAAGAGCTGCTGGTGCAACGCCGCCCCCTGCTGACTCGCGGCCAATCGGCCGCCAGCAGGGAGCTGTCAATCAACCCGATCGTATTCGATCGGGTTGATGTCCGGCGATTCCTGTCCGCCTGTTCAGAGCAGGCGGACAGGGTTATGGAGCAGCGGTCTTTAGACCGCTGCTTCATAACTTGTGTTTCTGGCGAGTCTGAAGACTCGCCAGAAACACGGCCCTTCAAGCTCCGTACGGAGCTTGATAAATGGGCCTGATGGAGTTTCAAACTATGCAAAACATCTTCCCAAAAAAGGGAGGGGTGTGACACTGTATTATACTAAAATAATAGTGCGGAAGTCACTTATTGGTCATATAATGTATAGGAAATCACGTATATTAATACATAACCAGATCCAAGAAATTATCAGACTTGGAACTGCACTTATGAAAGTAATATACATATAACTGCATAGAATCCTACGAGTAAGATGGGATACTTTATTGCAAGAAAAATGCATACCAAGCCTAAATGGTAAGTGGTATTAAAGATTTCAACATAGTAGCAAAAATGCACAACTGGTGCAGGAAGATGAATTACTAGTTGTCTTTATCTGATTAACCCCTTAACGACACATGTCATACAGGGTACGTCGCACACAACCTGGTCTTAAAAGACCAGCGACGTACCCTGTACGACATTAGGGGTTTAAAGCGGCTGGAAGCGATCCTGCTCACTTCCAGCCGCTTTCCGGTTATTGCAGGATGCCTCGATATCGAGGCATCCTGCAATAACACCCCTGGGCCATCCGATGCAGAGAGAGACACTCTGTGGACCTCTCTGCACCGGACATCGATGGCCGGTATCGTTGGTGGGTGGGAGCTGACTTGGGAGGCGGGTGGGCGGCCATCGATGGGCCGGGTAATGTAGAGGGGGGCGGGATCGGGGGCATGACCGATGGGGGCGCACACATGCACGGGGGCGGTGGGCGGGTGCGTGCACGGGGCGGGAGCGGGTGGGAACCGCTGCACTACAGAAAAGTTTTGTTTATATTAGTGGGAGAAAGGGGTATTTTATTGTTTTAAAACAAACAATCCAAGGTATCTAGGAGGGGGTGGGGGGTTGGTCTTTGGTGGGGGGGGAGCTACACTACAGAAAATGGGAACATTTTTAAAAAAAACAATAATTTTATTCTAAACTGGGTACTGGCAGACAGCTGCCAGTACCCAAGATGGCGCCCATCAAGGCAGAGGGGGAGGGTTAGAGAGCTGTTTGGTGGGGGATCAGTCAGGTTGGGGGCTAAGGGGGAGTCCTACACATCAGCATATGTAAATATGCTTTAAAAAAAAAAGCCTATATATACCTTTTATTTTAGTACTGACAGAGTTGCTGCCAGTACTAAAGATGGCGGGGACAATTGTGGGGTGGGGGAGGGAAGAGAGCTGTTTTGGAGGGATCAGGGGGTCTGATGTTTCAGGTGGGAGGCTGAGCTCTACACTAAAGCTAAAATTAACCCTGCAAGCTCCCTACAAGCTACCTAATTAACCCCTTCACTGCTAGCCATAATACACGTGTGATGCGCAGCGGCATTTAGCGGCCTTCTAAGTTCCAAAAAGCAACGCCAAAGCCATATATGTCTGCTATTTCTGAACAAAGGGGATCCCAGAGAAAAATTTACAACCATTTATGCCATAATTGCGCAAGCTGTTTGTAAATAATTTCAGTGAGAAACCGAAAGTTTGCGAAAAAAATTGTGAAAAAGTGAACTATTTTTTGTATTTGATCGCATATGGCGGTGAAATGGTGGCATGAAATATACCAAAATTGGCCTAGATCAATAGGGATGTCTACTAAAAAAAAATATATACATGTCAATGGATATTCAGGGATTCCTGACAGATATCAGTGTTCTAATGTAACTAGCGCTAATTTTGAAAAATAATGGTTTGGAAATAGCAAAGTGCTACTTGTATTTATGGCCCTATAACTTGCAAAAAAAGCAAAGAACATGTAAACATTGGGTATTTCTAAACTCAGGACAAAATTTAGAAACTATTTAGTGTGTTTGTCGTTTGGTGGTTGTAGATGTGTAACAGATTTTGGGGTCAAAGTTAGAAAAAGTGTGTTTTTTTCCATTTTTTCCTCATATTTTATAATTCTTTTAATAATAAATTATAAGATATGATGAAAATAATGGTATCTTTAGAAAGTCCATTTAGTGGCGAGAAAAACGGTATATAATATGTGTGGGTACAGTAAATGAGTAAGAGGGAAATTACAGCTAAACATAAACACCGCAGAAATGTAAAAATAGCCCTGGTCTTTAAGGGAAAGAAATTGAAAAAAGGCCTTGGTCCTTAAGGGGTTAAATAACCTGTCTTCCTGTGATAATGACAGTTATCTAGATATATGGGGCCTATCTATCTATCCTGCAGGCTTGCCAGAAACAGCAGTTATGAAGCAGCGGTCGCAAAGAGCTCTGAGCAGGCAGACAGACATCGCCAGAAATCAACCCGATCGAGTACGATCGGGTTGATTGACACCCCCTGCTGGCGCGAGTCTGCAGGGGGCGGCGTTGCTCCAGCAGCTCTTATGAGCTGCTGGTGCAATGCTGTATACGGCGAGCGTATTGCTGGTCTGGCGGACCTGATCCACACTGTCGGATCAGGTCCACCAGTCCTTGATAACTAGAGACCATGGTATTAGTAGTAATGATCAGGAGTGCAATAAGCCTCAGTGTTGTGCATAGGCAGCCTCAATTGACATATCGAACCAGCTAAATGTTTATATCAATATCGAATATATCACTACTGTATTTGTGAGCAGGCTCGCCATAAAGTATTACCACTATTAGGCTTGTGGTACAAAATATTAGTACAACAGTTGGACTTGTAGGACTAGTGTATCAATTTCCCATACTATGATGGTTATTAATGGCATAACTACGTGATTGTATATAATTAGCAAAATATTAATAAGGCCAGTATAATAATGAACTCCAAATTGTGGTTACCAATACCAGTTGAGTACGCAAAACTGAACACGCTAACATTCTCTGATATACGGCAACACCAATTGTCTGCCAACCATATATTACACTAAGTAGGTCTGTTCAGCTAAGCACAGCTATGAGTAACTAGAGATTCTCCAATACTTTAAAGTAAAAAATGATCACAACCAGAGATATTAAGAATACGGTGACACCATTTGTTTGCCAATAAACAGATTAAATTACAGCTACAAATAATTTTAACTTACTGCACAGGATATGCTACAACTGCAAGTTAAAAAAAGAGAATGAGAGAGACTGCTACGTCCCTGCTCCCCGTGACATATTTCGCTCTACGGCTTTATCAAAGGGTGGATATATATTTATGTGTTTATATGTATATATATACACATATTAACACATAAATATATATGTATATAAGCATACACATATATATATTTATAGAGAACACACCGCAATATATAGACAGCAATGTAAAGTCACTTTTCTATGCTTCTATTTTTTAATATTAAAAACCCACACTAGACATAAATTTGGGGCCAATTGGGGCACTTTTGGAAAAATTAACCAGAGATCTGATCCATGGTTAATTTTCAGAGCGTTAATTGTACCGCAAGCTTGCGGTAGTAATAACCAGCCACTTGTATTGGCTGGTTGCTTATCGTGCGCCTGCAAATGGGCAAATTTGCCCATTTACAAGTGCACAATAAATTAGCGCTCCACTTGTAATCCAATTTAATTTTGGTTTCCAAGTCCCTTTAATTTCAAGGGAAGGGTGTATTTGGTAACTTAATAAACTTAATTGATTTTTTTTTTTCTTATCTGCAAAAAATAAAATCAAGTTGTAAAAATACTTATGTGTCTTAAATGAATCTCACTAATTAAAGTGTTCCTCTGGCTTACTACAAAGCCATCATTTTCTGGCACATGATCTTCAAAGAAGCTACTCCTAAATGTTACCAGACTCAGCCTGATTTTAGCCAGCTCTTAATGTCAGAAAATAAATTCTGTTAAACTGTTTGACATTCAAGTTTACAGCAATCTGACTGAACTTTCTCACATCTAACAAAGGGCCCCGCAGTCTGTGTGTTTTTGGTCTTTTCTCGCATTGCACACTTGTTCAACATATTGAACTTAAATACTCCTCCTGGCTTTTGATAAAATTGGAGAGATGCCAACATGTTTCTGAAGTGTTTTCATGACTTGACTCCCCAAAAACTACATTATGTTGCTGTGTATCAGATAATTATAGCCTAAGGGTTGCCCACCAGACACATAAAGACACAAGCTTAGTGCTAGATATAAATGGTCATTATAATGGAGCTGTTGCATAGCAACTGCATTTCAGCAACCTAATCAAAATCTCACTGCTATTATTTGTTGACACTGTACTATACGTGGCTCAATAAAGTATATGGGTGTTAGCTAGTGAGTAGCTGCTAGGGATTCTAGCATAGGCACAAGTGTTATAGCACAGGTGCATGAAACACTATACACATTGGGGCCGATTTATCTGAGCAAGCCGATTGATTAGCCGCGAATCTGCAGGGGGCAGCATTGCACAAGCAGTTTGCCGGAACTGCTTGTGCAATGTTAAATGCCAACAGCGTATGCTGTCAGCATTCAGGGATGTCTGTCGGACATGATACTTTACAGCATATCATGTCGGCCAGAGACTGATAAATCGGCCCCTATGGGTTCCATTTAGGAAAATAAAAATGTAGTTTTGGAGCGCTATTTCTTAACCAATACAGTAAATCCGCTGGACTTCTCAGATCAAGGAGATTGGTTGTGCATGAGCGAGGGGCGGTGTTGCACATGAGGTGAAGTGTGTAATAATAAATGTGGGTAGCATATTGTTCCCGCTAGCTATGATGCTAAAAAAAGATTTTTTATTGAGGAATAACAAAACATAGTAACACAATTCACATCTTGTACATAATAAAAGTAACATTTAAAGGCAAATAAAGGCTAATATCTAGCAACATTCACATATACAATGTTATTTTATCAAATATAGTATATCTTCTGTGGAGTTTTAAACCTTAATGAATAGAGACCTCAAATCATTTTTCCATTTAGAAGGGTGCTTTGTAACAGTAATCTTGTTATCAAGAATTTTCTAGGTGCGTGGGGAAGTAGGGAAGGCCGAGAACAGCCGTACAAGAGATAGTCTATAAACCAACTAGTTTATAAAGTACTATTTGGGTTCTACTAAAGCAGAGTATAATCGACAAGGCTATCATATCAAACTGTATCAGATCTGTCATATTTGAGTTCGCCAGAGATGACGCTTCAGTGGGGAGAGAAGATGGAGAAAATGGAGAGAGGCTAGAAATAGGAGAAGAGGAATAAGAGAGGGTGAAGAAGAGAGAGAGAAAAAAAAAAAAATCTGTCCCTATTTCAGGGTATTGGAAGTCCTAACAGTGTAGCGGATTTATCTTTTCTTGGCTGTTTGGTCCATCACCCTTACTGAGTATTCATCCATCCTATCACATTTTTTAGCAACAAATCTTTCCATTTTTGCAAAATAGTTTACTAGGTCACACACAGCATTTAAATTGGGAGGTTCAGGTTGTTTCCATGCTCTCGCTATACAAAGTTTAGTTGCCACTCTTGCCACTAATATGTAGATAAGTATTCGTCTAGTGTGTACTGGAGTTGTCTCGTCAAAGATATGGATTAGGGCCAATTGTGGGGTTATGAGTGTCTATATTCAGTGTTTGTAATAGCACATTGATGTCTCGCCAAAGAGGCGCCAATCCTGGGTAAGACCACCAAATGTGCAAGTCGGAACCATGTTGCCCACATGACCTCCAGCAAGGTGAAGAGCTATTGGTGGACATGTTAGCAATCATTGTAGGTATTCTATGCCATTTCAAAACAACTTTCATGTATATTTCTAATATTGTCACACAATGTAATTTTTTTTCCGTTATACCGCATTTGAGCAGGGATACCGCCCTGCTCAAATCTTGTTCTGATATAACAATGCCCAATTCATGACTCCAGACTTTTAGTTGCCATGGAAGCCTCTAAGAGTGGTCTTTTAATAGGGAGCCATAATGAAATGAAAGAGGCCTAAACCTACTTTTGCCCGTATTCCACCTCACTTCCCATTTAGTAGCCTCTCTTAGAGTATTTTTTGAGAATCCCCAAGACTTGACTAAACTCAAAACTCTGAAACTCTCAAATTGAAACCAAACAGGGGTCTCACCTGAAGCTTTGGCCAATTGAGATACATTATTTAGATTACCATCAGTATATAAATCAGATATTTGAATCATACCCAGCGATTTACAGTATTCCACATGGATGCTCTGAAAGTCCCATAAAAGGCCTTTCAATTTATTAATGGGTGATGGGTGTGGAGATATATACGATTGATGTCGGAGGTCATGCCATATAGTAAAACTCTGACTATGGGACTGCCAATCTGTTTGGTCAGAGATTTATGTTTCGGAACCCAAATAGCATCGGCAAGATCAAGTCCCTGCGGTATGGACATTTCATCCAGTCTATACCATCCCGGTCTTTCCCCTGTCGGGGCCCAGGCAGCAATATGGGAAAGCCTAGCTGCCTCGTAGTAAAGAAAGATGTTAGGGAAAGATATACATCCTTTAGCAAATTGTCTTTGTAGAGTTTTATGTGCAATCCTGAGGATTTTATTTTTCCAAACATATTTTAGAAATACCTGATGGATCTGTTGTAGGATCTTATGTGGAATAATATTTGGCAAACATCTGAAGAGGTATAGGGCCTTCGGTAGTAGGGACATTTTTATTGTAGCTACCCTCCCTAGCCATGAAATTTCCATATGATCCCATTTTAGTGCGAGCGCTTTAATATCTAAAATTAATTTATCAAGGTTCAAAGTTAGAGTAGTTTCTACATCTGCACTCAACTGGACTCCCAGGTGTTTTAGGTGGCTAGTTGACCACTGAAATTTGAAGTTATGCTGAAGGTCTATGAGCTGGTCTTGTAGGATATTATTCAAATCCATCTTGGCCAGGAGCCTTTTTATTTTGTAGATTCTTAATTGCCTCTACCACTTCTTCCATGTGGAACGGTTGAAGCAGAGTATTTATGGCCTCTTCAGTGAATGTGGGAAGGTTTAGTTGTTCGAGAAAAAAGGGAAATCTCAGACACCGTGGCTTCTTCTGGTTTCTAATTTTTGGCTATATTATAAAGATTATCATAAAAGTCTGCAAACACTTTTCCTATTTCAGCTGGTGCATATGATCTCTGGCCTTGGTGTTCAATGTAGGCAATTCTAGTTGCGACCTTTTGATTTTTAAGTTTATTCGCTAGTAGTGAGTCTGCTTTATTGCTTTTGTAGTACATAAGTTGCTTAAATTTAGAAAGAGCATTTTTGATTCTTTGAGTTTCGAGTTCCTTAATAAGACCTCTCAGGTGGGAGATCTCTGCAGACCCATCCTAAATTGTGTTTTCCCTATTTAAGAGCTCCGCAGAGCGAAGTTCACACATTAGTTTACACAAGGGGGCACTTTTAGTCTTTCTTAAAAAAGCGGCTTTAGAAATGCATACTCTTCTCAGGTATGCCGTTAATGCATCCTATCTAATTGGTGCGAAATCTGGCCCTCAATGTTTATCAGCAGGAACCCTTTGATTTCTTTTCTCAAGTTTACTGTAAAGGTTGGGTCATCCCATAGGTATTTTGGGAGTTTCCAGGTGGGTTTCGCTGGAGGGGGTTCTATACCTATGACCCTAAAAGAGACCGCATCATGATCTGACCAAGGGCAAATGTGTGTTTTGTAGTCATGGATCTCATTTAAGGTCCAGGAATCCACAAAAAAACTATCAAGTCTTGAATAAGATCTGTGGGGAGGTGAGAAATAAGAAAAGTCTCTGGATTCCGGATGATATGAGCACCAGAAGTCATACAAGGAATGCTGGAATATTATATTTCTGAACTTAGGGGCAGAAGATTTGGAGAATGAGTCCAGATTTTTATTGGAAGGTAGTCTCTTGTCCATAATTGGGTCCCATACAAGGTTGAAGTCACCTCCTAGAACCATGGTTCCCTGTTTTATTCTCTCTGCAAAGTTTAGGACCTTCTTCAGAAACACTATCTGGCCCTGATTGGGGGTATATATGTTGACCAACGTGTAGACATGATTGTTTATTTTTCATATCAAGATAAGGAAGCATCCTTCCCCATCTTGCTCAATGTGTATTGGTAGGGCACTGTGGGAATTTAATTGTCCGGGAATGGGAAGTCACCCAATGGGTTTTCTGCAGGAAAACCACTTCAGTTTTCAAGGATTTTAGGAAATTTTGCAACAGGCTTCGCTTATTATGGGCATTTAACCCTTTAGTATTTAGTGTAGTAATGCTGGATGAGTCATTTAAAAAAAACAAAAACAAAGGGGAGGTAAGAGAGTCAGGTAGGAGAGTGTGAAAGCTGGGGAAAATAGAGAAGTGTCAATTCAAGAATACAGTAGAGAAATAGTACAGATTAGGCAATGAAAGTCTCTTTGGTAGAGCTCCGCTCGGGATCTTGAAATTATTATTAAGTCTCTAAAAGTACAAGTATGTAATCAAAAGGGTAATGGGTTTCAAGAATTTGCGTTCAGGCATTTACTAAGTAAACTTTTGTTTATTAGGGGAGAAGTAATCAGGTGGTATCTGCCAAAATACAGAATGAATACTACAGTATAGTGGCCAGGAATGCTAAAACTAAGCTAAGGCTCATGTCTCGAGCCTTGAAGTCTATGAAATATGGTGGGTCTGAAAAGTAATGAGCTATTTATGTATTGGGGCATAACTGAAGGAGTTAACAAAGCTATAGAAGGAAGACCACGCTCTATAAGATAAAACTAAATTTTAATAAATATCTTTAAAATAATGACAGAACCACTCTGTACAACATGGGAAAGGTGCGTAGCACAGATGGCTATGCTCCTTCCCCATTTTGTACAGAGCGGTTCTGTCATTATTTTAAAGATATTTAATAAAATTTAGTTTTATCTTATAGAGTGTGATCTTCCTTCTATATTTTTGTTATACTGGCTGTCCTTACGATTGGGCTAGAGACTGTACACCCCCCCCCCCAGTGATGTCAGTACGCCGGATCCAACAGTGACTGCAGCAGGAACCCGATGATTGAGCAGTTGCTCACAGCTGCATACAGTTTCACACGGCTTCATAAAGCTCCACACAGCTCCATACAGCTTCGTAGACGCCGAACAGAGTGGGAAGCAGTGAGAGCAACAAGAGGTGGATATTGTGGCTGGGAGAGCTCTGCAGAGATAATCAGAGGAACGGACAGCTCCATGAAAGCTTGAAGAAACACAGCGCTATCAGAGCGGTAAGCCCACAGAGGCAGTTTACTTTTGTAGTGTGTTATAACCATTTGACAGGGGCAAGTCACAGATACACTAATGCACTGTTAAGAGAGATCCACAAATATTTTTTTTTCCCAAGGATGGTACGTGTCACCTTAATATTTAAATACATGAATGTTGCAAAGAGTGGTCAGGATCCAGATGAACACAGCATCTGTCACCTAATCCATACAAGGATTGTGAGAAGGGGATATATCCCAGGGTGAACACTCAAGCATATTATCCTGTGGTAACTTTACCGGAGCGACTGACTGGGGTAACGTAAGGTGTACAGTACTTTATTTACTTGCCCAATTTATTTATGTTTGATCCTGAGGACTTTCATTTCACATATACTCTAGAGTATAACACCCTGCAACACAGACTTTACTTTGTAATATAACTGAAGGAGTGCCTAACAATGAGGGAATCCTTCCAATTTTAAATGGTGGATCTAGCCAAGGATGAGAAATATTCAATATCATTATCTTATAATGTATGTATAAGATTGTTGGGGTATTTAAAGTCCCGGATGTTGGCGCAGCTAGAATCGTACAAACGTGTTTGTGATTTCCAATGTGGCAATAAGCCTAGTTGGTTGCCTAATGTTCCAAGGCTGGGCAGGCACGTGATGTAGTGGGGTGGGTGTAGAACTAGTTTAATATGTAGTAAATAATAGTCAACTATGCAACAAAAGTGGTGGTTAGCATACTTCACATAACAATTAAATAGCCCCTAAAGAGCTCATGGTAGAGGAACAGTGTTAAACATTATTTAAATACTAAGTTATCTTAAGTGGTGATGCTAGCCTGAGTGTCCGGTAGCATAATCTTGTCACCAGGTCTGGGTTTGGTCAATCTGGAAGAGCCAATTCCCTATAGACTCAACTGTAATTACCTGGTCACCCCAGAGCAGCATTTCACCCAACTAGGAACTCTAAAGGTTCGCTAGAAGGCCTATATTTTATCTACTTGAATGAGTCTGAGTTCTCTCGTGTAGATTACCCTTTGATTACTGGGGCAATAAAATACCCTCTAGTGAGGATGCAAGCCTACCAGGCCCGTGAAGACATTCAGTTTCAAGACTATGGTCCAGTCTAGCATAAGGTGACAGCCTCACAGCCGGCTGAGAATATCTCCCCTGTCTCTTCAGGCCAGCATGGTCCCAAACTAAAATGACAAACAACAAGACATTTAAACACTCAAAAAACATTCCTGACACTATGAAGGTATGGATGTTAGAACATTGTAAAACTAATAATAACATGATTATAGGGGTGATGCTAGCCCGGTATGTTGGTTGTATATTCAAGTTTTCAGATCTATGTCTGGTCAGGCCAAGGAAGCCAGCAACTCACAGGTTTAAATGTGAGTCCCCTGACATTGCAGAGTAGCATGACCCTAATCTAGACCACCATAAGTCAATGCATTTGTGCAGAGGAAAAGTTAGGTGAAACACTCCCTAATATGTAAATGTTTACACTTGTTTAAATTTGAGAATTGTAAATGTCACAATAAAACATAAATGGGCCTATCCTATACATAGGCTTGCTGTATTGATTCTCTGTTAAAGTAACATTGTCTGTTTAAGTATAATAGCTAACCAAGCTATTTTCTAAATTATTTGCTTTGCAAGGGTTGCATTTTTATTTTAAAAAAAGGAAATAACTAAATAACTTTATTTCTAGCATTCCATTTTTTTTTTGTTTTTCTGTCTGTGTGGGTAATTAGGGGTGGGATTATTTTCACCTGTTTGGGCCTTGGAAGCCTATAAATTTAGCACATTTACTCTGTGAGCTTGCTCTTTTAGGCTTGCTGTATTGATTCTCTGTTAAAGTAACATTGTCTGTTTAAGTATAATAGCTAACCAAGCTATTTTCTAAATTATTTGCTTTGCAAGGGTTGCATTTTTATTTTAAAAAAAGGAAATAACTAAATAACTTTATTTCTAGCATTCCATTTTTTTTTTGTTTTTCTGTCTGTGTGGGTAATTAGGGGTGGGATTATTTTCACCTGTTTGGGCCTTGGAAGCCTATAAATTTAGCACATTTACTCTGTGAGCTTGCTCTTTTAGGCTTGCTGTATTGATTCTCTGTTAAAGTAACATTGTCTGTTTAAGTATAATAGTTAGCTAAGCTATTTTCTAAATTATTTGCTTTGCAAGGGTTGCATTTTTATTTTAAAAAAAGGAAATAACTAAATAACTTTATTTCTAGCATTCCATTTTTTTTTTGTTTTTCTGTCTGTGTGGGTAATTAGGGGTGGGATTATTTTCACCTGTTTGGGCCTTGGAAGCCTATAAATTTAGCACATTTACTCTGTGAGCTTGCTCTTTTAGGCTTGCTGTATTGATTCTCTGTTAAATTAACATTGTCTGTTTAAGTATAATAGTTAGCTAACCAAGGTAGTTAGGCAAACAAGGTTTTGGGGTAACCAAGGGGAAATATATTTATTTAATACTTTTAAGTTAAACCTTTTATTAAGAATGTGTGAGAATCTCATTCAGTGTACAGTTTGCCACATGTTTGCATCACTGGAGCAGCCGCTTCTGGGATTATATGTTTGTGGCAAGTGCGAGCATATTGTCTCTTTAGAAACTCGTATTGGGGATCTGGAGGAACGAATTGCAACACTACATGAAATTCAGACACTTGAAAGGGAAATGGATAGGACTGAGCTGGTTGTTAATGGTTCCAGCAGTGGGAATGGGGAGGTTTCAGATGAGGAGACTCCAGGATGTAGCTGGGTCACAGTTAGAGGGCGAAGTAAGCGGAAGAGACAGGCCAGTTCTGAGCTGGTACACCCCAATAGATTTGCAAGATTAAGTGAAGATGTTGGGGATATCAGTTCAGGGGTGGCAGTGTCAGAGAGGGCCGTGTTGCCTAGTATAGTGAACAGTCCTTTAGCTGTGGAAGAGGAGCATACTATGGTGGGCAGTCCTTCAGTCATGGAAGAGGGGCATACAAGTCAGGGCCAGAGGCAGATGTTGGTGGTAGGAGACTCTATTATAAGGAAGGTTGATAGGGTAATTTGTCATCCAGACCCTTTACATAGAACAGTTTGCTGTCTTCCAGGGGCTCGTGTTAGGCATATTGTGGAGCGTATTGATAGATTGTTAGAGGGATGCGGGTCTGATCCTGCAGTCATGGTGCATATTGGTACTAATGAAGAAATCAGTGGGAGATGGAGAGTCCTAAAAAATGACTTCAGGGAGTTAGGTAGCAAGCTTAAAGCAAGGACATCCAAAGTAATATTTTCTGAGATATTACCAGTGCCGTGTGTTAACTCAGTAAGGCAGAAGGAGCTAAGGTCTGTTAATTCATGGCTAAAAACATGGTGTAAAAATGAGGGGTTTGACTTTTTAGAACACTGGGCTGATTTTTCACTAGGGTACAAATTGTACAGTAAGGATGGATTGCACCTGAATGACATGGGTGCAGGTGTGTTGGGGGAAAGGATGGTAGCACATTTAGAGAACCTTTTAAACTAGGCAAAGGGGGGGAGGGTCTATTTGAACAAAATAGAACAGAGAGATCAGTGTCTGAATATGTCTCTCCATTAATATCTCAAGGAAGGGATGACTTAAGAAATGTCACATTAGAAAGTATAGAGGAAAGTACACCAAGTAGCAGCAGAAAGCACATGAAAATTAAATGTATGACAACAAATGCAAGAAGCATGACAGGTAAAATGGGGGAGCTGACGCTCTTAGTTGCAGAAGAGGACTATGATGTTATCAGTATAACTGAAACTTGGTGGGATGATTCACATGACTGGGCAGTTAACTTAGAGGGGTATACATTATTTAGGAGGGACAGGAATAATAAAAGGGGTGGAGGAATCTGCATGTATATTAAACCTGACCTTAAACCTACAATAAGGGAAGATATTTATGATACAAGTGACAATGTAGAGACCCTGTGGGTTGAAATAAAGAGTGGGGGGAAAAATCCTAAAAAAATATTACTAGGAACATGCTACAAGCCTCCCAACATTAGTGACCCAGAGGAAACTCAACTACTAATGCAAATAGGTAAGGCTGCTAATAACAGTGCTGTAATTATGGGAGATTTTAACTACCCTGATATAAACTGGGCCAATGAAACTAGTAATTCAGCTAAGGGGGATAGATTTTTAAATGTTCTCAGGGATAACTTCTTGTCACAATTAATAGAGGAGCCAACTAGGAGTAAAGCTATATTGGATTTAGTGCTATCAAACAATACAGATATAATATCAAACATAGAAATCAAAGAACATTTGGGTAACAGTGATCATAACATGGTCACATTTGAAATCTCTTTTCATATGCAGTGTTTTAAAGGCTTAACTAAGACTTTTAATTTCAAGAAAGCAAAATTCAACGATTTAAGGAAATCATTAAATAATATAAATTGGGACAATGTATTTTCTAATAAAAATACAGAGGATAAATGGATAATATTTAAAAATTTGTTAAATAAATATACATATCAATACATACCATATGGTTATAAAAATAAAAATAAAAAAAATAAGCCGTTATGGCTAAATATAAATGTGTTAAAAGAAATTAGGAAAAAACGTAGGGCATTTAAATTATTAAAAGAAAATAGTACAGACTCAGCATACAATATTTATAAGGAATGTAACAAAGCATGCAAAAAAACAATCAAATTAGCCAAAATTGAATATGAAAAATTAATTGCCAAGGATTCTAAGTCTAACCCTAAAAGGTTCTTTAAGTACATAAATAGCAAAAAATCTAAGAAGGATAATATAGGTACATTAAAATGTGTGGAGGGTAGCATGATAAATAATGACAGGGAGAAGGCTGAGGTACTAAACCAGTTTTTTTCTTCAGTATACACAAGAGAGGAACCATTGAATGATACTTTGGAACAGAATAGAACATGCCAGTCCATACCACTAACTGGGTTTTGTTTAGAGGATATCAGGAAAAAACTAAAAAATATTAAGGTAAATAAAACTCCAGGCCCAGATGGAATACACCCAAGGGTGTTAAGGGAACTTAGCACTGTTATAGACAAACCTTTACTCTTAATTTTTCAAGACTCATTATCCTCAGGCATGGTACCCCAGGATTGGCGTAAAGCTGATGTGGTGCCACTCTTCAAAAAGGGAAGCAGGGATGATCCAGGAAGCTATAGACCAGTTAGTCTGACATCAATAGTGGGGAAGATATTTGAAGGGATTATAAGGGATTATATTGATGAGCATATTCGTGTAAACAAGATTATGAGTTCTAATCAGCATGGCTTTAGGAGAAATAGATCATGTCAAACTAATCTAATTAGATTCTACGAGGAAGTAAGTAAAAATATAGATAAAGGGGAATCAGTTGATGTGATATACTTAGATTTTGCAAAGGCATTTGATACAGTGCCACATGAGAGATTAATGCACAAAATTAAGGGACTGGGAATAGCTGAAAATGTTAGCTCATGGATAAATAACTGGATAAAAGATAGGGAGCAACGAGTAGCAGTAAATGGATCATACTCAGATTGGACAAAGGTAATCAGTGGCGTCCCCCAGGGATCAGTACTGGGCCCTGTTCTTTTTAATATTTTTATAAATGACTTGGAGCAAGGATTAAATAGCGACATCTCTATTTTTGCAGATGATACTAAGTTAAGTAAGGTCATTAGGTCAGAGCAGGATGAACTCTCTTTGCAAAGGGATTTGCTAAAATTAGAACTATGGGCAAGTGAATGGAAAATGAGATTTAATACGGAAAAATGTAAGGTTCTACATTTTGGAAGTAAAAATAAGCAGGCTATGTATTTTTTAAATGGGACAAGACTTAGCCAAACACAGGAGGAAAGGGATTTGGGAGTAGTAATAGATAACAAGCTAAAGATGAGTGCACAATGCAGGGCAGCGGCTTCAAAGGCTAATAAGATACTAGCATGTATTAAAAGAGGCATTGATTCAAGGGAGGAAAGCATAATTCTGTCATTATATAAAGCCCTGGTAAGACCTCACCTTGAGTTTGGAGTGCAGTTCTGGGGACCGATTGCTAAAAAAGATATTGCAGAACTAGAAAAAGTTCAGAGAAGGGCCACAAAGCTAATAAGGGGATTGGAGAAATTAACCTATGAGGAGAGGCTAGCCAAACTGGGTCTGTTCTCTTTAGAAAAAAGGCGCTTGAGAGGTGACATGATTACTTTATATAAATATATTCAAGGCCCATATACAGAGATGGCAGAAGCTCTTTTTATTCCAAGAAAATTGGTTCTGACAAGAGGTCATAATTTAAGGTTGGAGGAAAGGAGATTTAATCTCCTGCAACGGAAACGTTTTTTCACTGTAAGAGCAATAAAATTGTGGAACTCATTACCAAAGGAGGTAGTGAATGCCAATACCATAGATACATTTAAAAATAGTCTGGATAAATTTCTGTATATAAACAAAATTCATGGATATGATTGCTAGTATTAAATGGGTCACATTTTAATGGGGTTATTTAAGCTTAACTGGAGCTTTTTGTAAGTATTTTAGATTTGTATAGGTTGAACTCGATGGACTTCAGTCTTTTTTCAACCTTATCTACTATGTTACTATGTTACTATGTTATAGGGAGATATGATTATGAAGTTGTGAATAATGGAGCACTGCAAAACTAATGGCAACACAATTTTATGGGTGATGCTAGTCAGCTTTGCTGGATACTTGTTCAAGTTTCCAGATCAGTGTCTGGTCAAGTCAAAGAAGCCAGCAACTCATAATCTTAAATGTGAGACCCCTGTCATTGCAGAGTAGCATGACCCTAGTCTAGACAACCATAGGTCTAGTCGTTTTTGCAAAAGAAAAACTTAGTTAAGACAGTTCCACATATTTAAAATTTCACATTTGTTTTGAGTTTGAGTATTGTATATGACTCAATAGATCCTTAGCAGGTCTATCCTATATAAAAAAAAATACAAACTTGTCTCAAGGTGAACTTATGTCTCATGAAGATTACATATTAATTGAAAAATACTAAAACAAGATACATATAAGGTACTTTTGAGCTATAATATTGGTGCCAGTGTGTCCAGCCAGTACCCCACTCATGGCTCCCGACCGAGTTCTGGTCAGGTTCAAGGAGTCTATTGCCTATATGAAAGAGTATGGTCACTGGTTGTCTCAATGCTGCACCGCCCTAGCCAAAAACATCACGCAACCCAACATTTTTATCTAGAAGAGAAAAAAATAACTTTTCACTTGTCTATTCAACACAAATGATACTCAACACTCTCTTCAGGATGATCCTTCTGCCGCAATATCTCTCAGGAACAAGTTGGTAGCAGATGATTTTTACGAGAGCGAGCCCTCACCAAAGGTCTGGCACTTTCCAAACATTGTTCTCTGTGGTAAAGGTCTCCATTCTGAGGTTAGGGGTCTGAGGTCAGATGGTAGTCTGAGATCTAGTGATGGGGAAGTTGGAGGTTTCCCTCCACTGTTTGCTGAGGACTTTCCATGGGCCAGTGAACCCTGGTCTGAGGGCCTGGTCTGAGGACAATTATCCAGTGTGTGCAATTTCCACAGCAACTCCTACTCACAGGAAATAAAAGTCCTTAGTGTAAGGTAAAAAACTTTTTCTTTATTGGTGGTGAGTACAGGATAAAACCATAAGGGAGCAAACAGCTCACATCAGCAGGAAAGAGTATCCGGTAGTGCAGGAAACAGCAGACATGTTTCGTGTGGGATCTCCACACTTGTTCACTGCTATGATCTGCACTTACCCGGATGCCCTTATTAAAGGGTACGCTTCAAAAATTAAATTAAACACACGTGATAATTAACACCTTCCTTCCTGAATAGTGAAGTTAATTTACAATACATCAGTAAAGAGTGGCTATACAATTACATCATACTACATATGAATAATATATATATTAAATATTGAAAATATCTACAATGCTATGATCCAATATAATGAGGGATAATGTATCCGGCAGCGTTTCTTCAGCGTGCACACGTCAAAGAGAGCCTGTTCCTGTTGGAGGGTGCAGCTGGAAAAGCGTCCCCGTTAGAACGCAAACAAAGTTCCAGTGTGTGCAATTTCCACAGCAACTCCTACTCACAGGAAATAAAAGTCCTTAGTGTAAGGTAAAAAACTTTTTCTTTATTGGTGGTGAGTACAGGATAAAACCTTCAAAAATTAAATTAAACACACATGTGATAATTAACACCTTCCTGCCTGAATAGTGAAGTTAATTTACAACACGGGGTGCAGGTGAGCGCCGTAGATATTTTGCTTTCTGAGGGACAATTAGTTGGGGTGTCCGCAGTGTAGAGGTGACCCTCTTTATGAATAAGGAGTTTAGTTGGGTATCCCCATTTGTAGCTGATGCCCAATTGCATGATGTCTCTGAAAGTTCCTCTTTTCTGGATGGTGAACTGTGATAGATCTGGAAAGACTTGAATATTTAGGAAGCGTTTTTGTAGACTTGGGTTGGAGAACATAGCCTTCATGATCTGCTCCTTGTATGTGAAAAAGTGGAATCTAGCAATGACATCTCTCTGCTTTTTCGTCAATAGATTTCTTCGCCTAGGCAGTCTATGTACTCTGTCAATCATGCTTTCGTTCTGAGTTTGGGGTGCTTTCAGAAACTCACAAAATTCAGTAAGGAATTTTTCTAGATATGACGCTGAAACATCCTCTGGGATTCCCCTGAATCGCAAATTGTTGCGGCGAGATCTATCTTCCATGTCTGCCATTTTAGCTTCTAAGGAATCAAACATATCAACTAATACTTGAGAATGATTAGAAATGTTGACCTGTTCTACTGCAAGATCTTCTTGTTTTCTTTCAAGTGTTTCAACTCTCTCACTAATCACTCCAATATCTTTGCGCAGGTCAGCTACCGAGCCCTTAATTGCCTTTGTGAGTGAGTCTTGGAGGACATTAAGCCTCTGTGTTATGGTCGTAATTATATCTGAGGCCATTTATATCTCTAGGTCAAAAGAAGTTTGTGAGCACTGTCCCAGAGATATCACTCGCTCCAATAGAGTTTACTCAGGGCCTCGGTCTCGGTTGGCCTTTCTAGTGGTGCTTTGAATTTGAAGTGGTCAGCTACAGACTTTTTAACGTCAGAGGAGCTTGTAGTCTTCTTCTTATTCCCTTGTGACATGTTAGGGAGATCTTGTAACTGTCCGACACTAGTCCAGATAGATATATCCAAACATTCATATAGTTGAAATGCAAAAACAGAGTGTTTCAGTATCAGTAACTGCTGAAAGATCTTTTAAAAGCACTGCTTATTTATGAGAAGAGAGGCCCACATAAAGCTTTCTGGCCACACAGGTCCAGATTAATTTACGGACACATTTACAGATATGGGTTGCATTATTAGGACATCTAGCAGGCCAGGGCCCTCCAGTATGTATGAGTCAGTTGTTCAAAGCAATCTTGTAGTGTAAAGTCTCATCAAGTATATATATGTTGAGTCCTTGATATGATGAGCATCTAAGGCAGGGGCATTATATATGTAGATGAAAAAAAATGTTAAGCAATCTGTTCTTCTACTTGAAGTATAATCAAGACTTTTCTTCTTACTTGCTATTGCTGCATAGTGAGGCATAGAGGTGGTTTTAATCAATGGTCTTTTACTGGTAGAACAGGTATATTGCAATAAATGTGGCTTGGGGCTTTATCTTGGTCTGAAGTGTTTTAGGGGTAGATATGAAGAAGTGAAACTCACTCTCTTTCATCCAAATTGTTAACTGCGAAGTGGGGCCTAAAGGTTGACAGTCCTATGAATACCAAGTAGGCCTGTTTTAGCTCCTGTCCGGGAGCTTCTTTTTTTTTTTTTTTTTTAATTAGATTTTTATTGAGGTTTCAAAGAATGATAAAAAAACAAAATAGAAAAAACAACAGGGTTACAACTTAGTTATAGGCACCAACAATTGCCAAAATATAAACAGTATAGTCAGTTATGTCTGTTATTTGGAGCCACACAGAGGACAATGATTTAGAAGTTGAATAGCTGAGCACCTCAGTTATAATATTATATTAAAACAATCAACGTATTTTACAGACCTATGCACAAATATGAGTCAGAATAGTAACTTATACAATTAAAGATTAACCCCTGTTTGTAAACGGAACCTCTTTTTCTTTTAAGGGGTATTTGGGAAAGGAGGGGCAGTGGGCCAGAGCCACTCGTATACAAGTGAAAGGAGGGGGGTATTTAAAGTGATATGATTTCTAGTTGGGCTAGTGAATATGCTATGATATGGCAAGGGTACTGAGTATAATTATCTAGGGGAGCAGAATAGGGCTATTAGAATATTTACATGGAATTATGAAGGGGTGGGTGGGAGAGGAGGAATATCTATAGTACACATTTCCAATAGAGGATTGGGTAGGTATAAGACATCCGGTAGGTATGTTGATTGAAATACATATACATATATAAGACAGGGTGCTTAAATAGTGCTGGTGTTGGTGAAGGAGCTAACTAGCAAGTATAAACGCTTAAGACATAGAATAACCATGAACCAAAAACAGATAATGTAAAAGGTCCCAACCCCAAATGTACATATACCCCAAGCAAATAAAAAGATCAGGTTAAATGATATGCCTATTAACTCACAGCACAATATTATTTCAACAAACCTGCTCTATGTTGAGGCTGCCTCCTATATCTCTTGTGTAACATCAGCAGTAACTAATCAATAAGATTGCCAAAAAGGTGAGGAAAACATGTACATGACAGCAGTATCTAATATAATCTATTCTATCTTATAACCCATCCCTACTGTAAAACAACATATGCTCCCACAATGAACTAAACAGGAGAGTCCTTGTAAAATTGGATCTATGGCTGTATGAGGGATTATGCAAAAACTTAAATGGAGAGCATTCACGTGGGAACAAACTGAATATGTCAGGCTTAGTAGTGCAATGTCATGTAAATATATAAGGCCACAGAGGCAGGCAGGGCCCAAAAACATATAGGCAGAAATCAGTGAAGGGAATAAAAGAAAGGCAAAGGGCAAAAATGGATCTTAAAATAAAACAGGGGTGTCCACATCTTTGTTTAGGGAAGGAAGTCTTTATGGTTAATTACCCATGCCTCTCCTAGGTGGCCTGTCCGTGTCATGCCAGCGACCGATGAAAGGGTCAGCTGCTGTACTAGGTGACCATGGTTTCAACAACCCCTCTCTGTTGGCTTGGCATCTGCTACTCAGCTGCGTATGCCCATGACACGGTTTCTTCCCTGAGGCTGTGTAACTACCCCATAGATCGGTCGCATCTTCCCAAGAGTCGGTGGGGGAGGATTCAGTGGCCTGTTCCGTCTGGAAGACATGAGTGCAGGGGGCCGCTCCGATGTTAAAGATGGCCACAGTGATGTTTGCATGTCGGGTGCTCTCCAGTCTCTCCCAGCCACTATTACTCTGCGGATCACTGTTAGTTGGGGTAAGAGAGGAAGGACCGGCTCCATTCTGGTATTCTGTGTGCTCTTGTGTAGGGATGCCCACCCACTGGGTTACTTGCTCCATTGTTTCCAAGCCAGGCTTAGGATCGCATGTGGGCTCCAGTGATATGTGCTGCCTACTTAGGTTAGATGTCTCCTGCTGGGTAGCGATGTCTGTCCCTTCAGGTTTTTCAGCTGGCTCATGTGCTACCTTCCCAATGGCAGCATGTAAGGTGCGGTGTAAATCCTCAAAGTTGCGGAGCATCTGTAGTTCCAGCTCCTGAAGGATCGCCTGCATCTGTAAATGTACACCCCTCTCCATATCAGGATACTATGTTGTAATGAGTGATTTCAATTTTCACTAGCGTGGAACTGCTTTACCCGGCTGCTAGCAAATCGGGGGGGGGGGGGTTGAATGTGAGAGAAGTATGAGGCTGCGGTTGTCGCTCTCTGGAGACTCAAGTTGTTCCTTTCAGCCGGTGTAAACAGGGCTATATTCGGTGTTAAAGAGATCCTTGTCTACTGCCCTTTTAGTTTCAGAGTTTATGCATAGTTATAGCTAATTAGAGCAAAGATGATTAACATTTTCTAAAATTATAGAGAGAGCTTCTCCATTTTGCGACTCCTCATGGCTGTAGTTAGGACATGCCCGGGAGCTTCTATTAGTTAAAGTCAGAGGTTATGTTAAGTGTGAAATCTCTACTCACTGAGTATCCTTAGATGGTCTGATCTTGCCGCCACGTGGGTCCGGTGTGCACCCTTTCACTCAAAGTCCCTCTCGGCCTGGGTGTAGCGCACTCACTTAGGTGGTGCTTGGCAGAACTCATGGCTGTGAGTTTTGAAGTGGCATAAGATGTGGGCCCAGTCCAGTTTGAGAGTGCTGTTTATTTCTGTGTTTTGTGTGTCTGGGTAAATTACAAAAGACCTGCATCACAATTGTTTGTATCTCAATATGTTTGGTTGAAAGCTGCATTATGTGGTTGTATGTTATGGACCCAGGGAGGTTATGACCTTGACATGTTCCTGGGCTATCACCATTTGGCCAAATGCTGTAACATAGCTTTTAATATAGCTGTGTGCTTGCAAGAGAGTGCCAGATTTTCTATGAGTTGTGTGTATATGTATATATATATATATATAGCATTTGCAGAAGAAAGCGCACTCCAAAAGACTTGTATGAGAATTCCCCTTTATTCTGTGAATGTTTTCGAGCTTAACAAGCTCGTCCTCAGACAGACAACATATGAACAGTTACACTTACCACCACCGTGACTAAATACCCAACACACCATGCCGTCACGCTCTACACGTTAGACACACCCCCTGGGGGGAGCTGTCAGCCGTGTCAATGCAACGGAATAATGTGTAAACCCAAGTGACATAAAAAGTGTTACACACTAGGCAAATCTACTGCAAGAGACAAGCACAGAACAGGACCTAATAGGTAATAAAACAAATGTATAACAGCTATAAAGCGCCGTAGGTGTGTCACCATAGTAACAACCAAACAAAGGCTGTGATTGGTCATAGCATCTGGCCAATCGGGGAAAGCAACAGCGTGTTGGAGAGACAGCACACGGGAAAGACAAGAAACATAAGAATCAAAAACCAAATAAAAAAGGAAAGGAACTTTATATGAGATCGCTGGTGTTAGAAAGATCAAAGGCCACTCAAATGGGTGAACATCACCCCAATAATATATACACACAATCTGGAAGTATTGAGCTCACGCACAACCAACGATCACCATAGCAACAAGCAAACAGAGGCAACGATTGGTCATAGCATCCGGCCAATCGGGGAAAGCAACAGCGTGTTAGAGAGACAGCACACAGGAGAGACAATAAACATAGGAATCAGAAACCAAATAAAAAGGGACTTTATATGAGATCGCTGGTGTTAGAGAGATCAAGGCCACTCAAATGGGTGAACATCACCCCAATAATGTATACAATCTGGTAGTTTTGAGCTCACGCACACCCAACGATCAAATAAAAACAACAAGCAAAACAACCACGGTCAGCCGCCAGGTCGGACATAAAAAATGCCAACTATGGTGGCATTAAATATATAAGAAAAGTTTTTTAAGAAAAACTTATAAAAAAAAAAATTTTAAGAAAAATCTTTTAAGAAAAATTTTTCTAAGAAAAATCTTCTAAGAAATTTTTTTGGGGAAAACGGCAAAAGTCAAAGAGTCCCTTGTAACCATGGCAACCAACCGACATATTATAGGAAAAAAACAAAACAAAAAAGGAAATATAGTCAAACATATAGACTAGAATGAAAATGGCAAACTAGTATATGGAGATATGTTAAGAACCCACAATTAGTAATAAGGGTAAAAATCTTTTGACTTAATTGGCATGGAGAAATAAAAATGGCAAGTCAAATAAAAAGATGAGGAATTTTAGACAAAGTGAAATGATTATTGCCAAGAGGATAACATGGCAAAGTAATAGAAAGTAATTAGTTAAGACAAAGAGGGTATAGGAGGATTTGCTGAACGGATTGTGGCTCTCAATAAGGCATGGTGATACATCTAAAGGAACACCTGCCAGTCGAGAAATGCATTAAGTCCCTTTGGTGTGACAGTTTCCAACTTGAACATCCATCGAGACTCCCTTTGGAGTAGTATTTTATTGCGATCCCCACCCCTAGTTAAGGGGGGGGATATGATCTATTATAGTATATTTCAGATCAGCAACCCTGTGTTGACAGTCCACAAAGTGCCGTGCTACCGGCTGTTCAGACTCTCCTCGTTTAAGAGCAGTCCGGATGGCGGAGCGATGGTTTGCCATCCGCGTTCTGAGATCATCAGACGTCTTGCCCACATAGTACAGACCACAGGGGCAGTGTAACAAGTACACAATGTAGGTCGTGGTACATGTAAGGCGGTACTTATGTTTATACACCTGTCGTCTATGTGGGTGCGTAAAAGATGGCCCCGTAATCAACCCATTACAGGTTATGCAACCCAGACAGCGAAAGACTCCTGTTTTCTTATTCTCGAGCCAGGTCGTCTGTCGGTCAGAAAGTCTTGCAGGGATCTGGATCTGCGGAATCTCAATCTAGGTACTGACATTTCAGTAAATGGAAGGGATTTGTCAGACTTGATGATACTCCAATGCTTCTGAAATACCCCTGTAATGGCATTTTTGTCTCCCGTATATGTAGTGACAAAAGTCATACGTTGATCAGTCCTATCCTTATAAGGTCTCAAAGTCAGATCTAAGGTAGATCGCTGTGCAGATATCAGATCCTCAGGATATTCCCTCATACGGAACCTTAGTGACATATCATCAAGTTGTTGTAATTTGTTTTCTTCCTCAGTATTTTTCCTAGCAACCCTTAATAGCTGACATTTCGGCAATGATCTTTTCGTTGCAGGAGGATGGCAGCTTGTATAATGTAACAACGAGTTCCTGTCTGTGTTCTTCCGGAACAAGGTAGAATGTATTCTGTTCTGTTTCTTGTACAGGCGCACATCCAAGAAATCCACTTGTGTCTTATCATGATGGATTTTGAATTGTAAAGCTGGATTGGCCATATTGAGTTGTTCAAACCATTCCTCCAACTCCATCTGTGACCCAGACCAGAATAGAAGCAGGTCATCAATGTATCTTCTGAAGAAGAGGATTTTCTCATGTCTGAAGAGATCAGTTCCAAATTCCTCAAACCACGCCATAAATAAATTGGGGTACGATGGGGCCACATTCGACCCCATCGCCGTTCCGGTGAGTTGTAAGTAAAACTTCAGCTCGAACCTAAAGTAATTCGTAGTCAGACAGATGTTCAGCAGATGAAGTATAACCTCAGATGGAGGCCCTATATATGGGGTTCTGGATAGGTGAAATCCAACTGCCCTTAGGCCCTCTGTGTGCAGGATTACAGTGTAAAGGCTTGTGACATCTAGTGTCATAAGCAAGACATTCTCATTCATTGGTCCCCACTCGCTCAATGTGGTCAATAATGTAGATGAATCTTTGAGATACAAAGGCATATGTTGAATCAGGGGTTGAAGGAAAGAGTCCACAAAGATAGCCAAGGGCTGCTGTAGGGAGCCTATAGCCGAAACTATAGGCCTACTCGGCGGTTTATCCAATCTCTTGTGTATCTTGGGAAGGGTGTAGAGCACCGACATCCGAGGGAAGTCAGTGTTCAAGAAATTGCGAGTGCCCTTGTCCAAAAATCCTTCCTGGTGTGCTAATGTAATATATTGATCGATCTGCTTCTTATATATTACAGTAGGATCATGGCTTAACAACTGATAGCTCTTGCCATCCATTAATTGTGATAACACTTCCTCCCTGTACTCCCTGTAGTTTAAAAGGACAATGGCTCCTCCTTTATCAGCCTCACGGATGATAATTGATTTATTTGCAGTGAGTGTTCTCAGGGTGTTCCATTCCTCCTGTGAGAAGTTGTTGAAAGTGTCGGAGCGGTGCTGTCGCACAGAATCATTCACATCGTCTAATGCAAGTCTGCAAAATGTATTTTTGCTTGCATTTGTAAACTGTGGGGTGTAGACTGACTTCTTGCGGAATTGTTGTGGTGTGGAGATGGTATCCGCAAATTTCTCTTTAAGAAATAGTTGTCTGAGAAAATCCTCTTCTTCAGAAGATACAATGATGACCTGCTTCTATTCTGGTCTGGGTCACAGATGGAGTTGGAGGAATGGTTTGAACAACTCAATATAAACAATCCAGCTTTACAATTCAAAATCCATCATCATAAGACACAAGTGGATTTCTTGGATGTGCGCCTGTACAAGAAACAGAACAGAATACATTCGACCTTGTTCCGGAAGAACACAGACAGGAACTCGTTGTTACATTACAGGGAGTGCAGAATTATTAGGCAAATGAGTATTTTGACCACATCATCCTCTTTATGCATGTTGTCTTACTCCAAGCTGTATAGGCTCGAAAGCCTACTACCAATTAAGCATATTAGGTGATGTGCATCTCTGTAATGAGAAGGGGTGTGGTCTAATGACATCAACACCCTATATCAGGTGTGCATAATTATTAGGCAACTTCCTTTCCTTTGGCAAAATGGGTCAAAAGAAGGACTTGACAGGCTCAGAAAAGTCAAAAATAGTCAGATATCTTGCAGAGGGATGCAGCACTCTTAAAATTGCAAAGCTTCTGAAGCGTGATCATCGAACAATCAAGCGTTTCATTCAAAATAGTCAACAGGGTCGCAAGAAGCGTGTGGAAAAACCAAGGCGCAAAATAACTGCCCATGAACTGAGAAAAGTCAAGCGTGCAGCTGCCAAGATGCCACTTGCCACCAGTTTGGCCATATTTCAGAGCTGCAACATCACTGGAGTGCCCAAAAACACAAGGTGTGCAATACTCAGAGACATGGCCAAGGTAAGAAAGGCTGAAAGACGACCACCACTGAACAAGACACACAAGCTGAAACGTCAAGACTGGGCCAAGAAATATCTCAAGACTGATTTTTCTAAGGTTTTATGGACTGATGAAATGAGAGTGAGTCTTGATGGGCCAGATGGATGGGCCCGTAGCTGGATTGGTAAAGGGCAGAGAGCTCCAGTCCGACTCAGACGCCAGCAAGGTGGAGGTGGAGTACTGGTTTGGGCTGGTATCATCAAAGATGAGCTTGTGGGGCCTTTCCGGGTTGAGGATGGAGTCAAGCTCAACTCCCAGTCCTACTGCCAGTTTCTGGAAGACACCTTCTTCAAGCAGTGGTACAGGAAGAAGTCTGCATCCTTCAAGAAAAACATGATTTTCATGGAGGACAATGCTCCATCACACGCGTCCAAGTACTCCCCAGCGTGGCTGGCAAGAAAGGGTATAAAAGAAGAAAATCTAATGACATGGCCTCCTTGTTCACCTGATCTGAACCCCATTGAGAACCTGTGGTCCATCATCAAATGTGAGATTTACAAGGAGGGAAAACAGTACACCTCTCTGAACAGTGTCTGGGAGGCTGTGGTTGCTGCTGCACGCAATGTTGATGGTGAACAGATCAAAACACTGACAGAATCCATAGATGGCAGGCTTTAAGTGTCCTTGCAAAGAAAGGTGGCTATATTGGTCACTGATTTGTTTTTGTTTTGTTTTTGAATGTCAGAAATGTATATTTGTGAATGTTGAGATGTTATATTGGTTTCACTGGTAAAAATAAATAATTGAAATGGGTATATATTTGTTTTTTGTTAAGTTGCCTAATAATTATGCACAGTAATAGTCACCTGCACACACAGATATCCCCCTAAAATAGCTAAAACTAAAAACAAACTAAAAACTGCTTCCAAAAATATTCAGCTTTGATATTAATGAGTTTTTTGGGTTCATTGAGAACATGGTTGTTGTTCAATAATAAAATTAATCCTCAAAAATACAACTTGCCTAATAATTCTGCACTCCCTGTATACAAGCTGCCATCCTCCTGCAACGAAAAGATCATTGCCGAAATCTCAGCTATTAATGGTCGCTAGGAACAATACTGAGGAAGAAAACAAATTACAACAACTTGATGATATGTCACTAAGGTTCCGTATGAGGGAATATCCCGAGGATCTGATATCTGCACAGCGATCTACCTTAGATCTGACTTTGAGACCATATAAGGAAAGGACTGATCAACGTATGACTTTTGTCACTACGTATACGGGAGACAAAAATGCAATTACAGGGGTATTTCAGAAGCATTGGAGTATCATCAAGTCTGACAAATCCCTTCCATTTACTCAAATGTCAGTACCTAGATTGGGATTCCGCAGATCCAGATCCCTGCAAGACTTTCTGATAAAAAAAGGACCCAATGGATTGCTACCGACAGACGACCTGGCTCGAGAATAAGAAAACAGGAGTCTTTCGCTGTTTGGATTGCGTAACCTGTAATGGGTCATCTTTTACGCACCCACATAGACGACAGGTGTATAAACATAAGTACCGCCTTACATGTACCACGACCTACATTGTGTACTTGTTACACTGCCCCTGTGGTCTGTACTATGTGGGCAAGACTTCTGATGATCTCAGAACACGGATGGTGAACCATCGCTCCACCATCCGGACTGCTCTTAAACGAGTAGCATGGCACTTTGTGGACTGTCAACACAGGGTTGCTGATCTGAAATATACTATAATAGATCATATCCCCCCCCTTAACTAGGGGTGGTGATCACAACAAAATACTACTCCAAAGGGAGCCACAATCCATTCAGCAAATCCTCCTATCCCCTCTTTGTCTTAACTAATTACTTTCTATTACTTTGCCATGTTATCCTCTTGGCAATAATCATTTCACTTTGTCTAAAATTCCTCATCTTTTTATTTGACTTGCCATTTTTATTTCTCCATGCCAATTAAGTCAAAAGATTTTTACCCTTATTACTAATTGTGGGTTCTTAACATATCTCCATATACTGGTTTGCCATTTTCATTCCAATCTATATGTTTGACTATATTTCCTTTTTTGTTTTGTTTTTTCCTATACTATGTCGGTTGGTTACCATGGTTACATGGGACTCTTTGACTTTTGCCGTTTTCCCAAAAAAAAATTCTTAGAAGATTTTTCTTAGAAAAAATTTTCTTAAAAGATTTTTCATAAAAATTTTTTTATAAGTTTTTCTTAAAAAAAATGTCTTATATATTTAATGCCACCATAGTTGGCATTTTTTATGTCCGACCTGGCGGCTGACCGTTATGGTTGTTTTGCTTGTTGTCTTTATTTGATGGTTGGGTGAGCGTGAGCTCAAATCTACCAGATTGTATACATTATTGGGGTGATGTACACCCATTTGAGTGGCCTTGATCTCTCTAACACCAGCGATCTCATATAAAGTCCCTTTTTATTTGGTTTCTGATTCCTATGTTTATTGTCTCTCCTGTGTGCTGTCTCTCTAACACGCTGTTGCTTTCCCCGATTGGCCGGATGCTATGACCAATCGTTGCCTCTGTTTGGTTGTTGCTATGGTGATCGTTGGTTGTGCGTGAGCTCAATACAAGCAGATTGTGTGTATATATTATTTGAGTGGCCTTGATCTCTCTAACACCAGCGATCTCATATAAAGTTTCTTTCCTTTTTTATTTGGTTTTTGATTCTTATGTTTCTTGTCTCTCCCGTGTGCTGTCTCTCCAACACGCTGTTGCTTTCCCCAATTGACCAGATGCTATGACCAATCACAGCCTTTGTTTAGTTGTTACTATGGGGACACACCTATGGTGCTTTATAGCCGTTATACATTTGTTTTATTACCTATTAGGTCCTGTCCTGTGCTTGTCTCTTGCAGTAGATTTGCCTAGTGTATAACACTTTTTATGTCACTTGGGTTTACACATTATTACGTTGCATTGACACGGCTGACCGCTCCCCCCAGGGGGTGTGTCTAACGTGTAGAGCGTGACGGTGTGGTGTGTCGGGTATTTAGTCACAGTGGTGGTAAGTGTAACTGTTCATATTTTGTCTGTCTGAGGACGAGCTTGTTAAGCTCGAAAATGTTCACAGAATAAAGGTAAATTCTCATACAAGTCCTTTGGAGTGTGCTTTCTTCTGCAAATACTGGATATTATTTTTGCAGCACCCAAGGCTTAACTACTGAAGTTTGGAGTGCACTTTGTCTATCTTTATATACAGGAATTTTTTTGCACACAACGAACTTTGTGCTACTATATCTACTCCACAGACTACCCAGTTTTTTGCCATTATTGTCTACTGTGTGATATGACCACACTTCAGGACACAGGCCACGAGGAGGGAGTGGACACCAGCATTCCCATACCCGGGGCTGCTGTTTTTCAATTTACACAAGCAGATGCGGACTTGATCCACTTTGACAGATTGGTCTCATGGCCCACCTTGGATAAACCATCCTTTATTTACACCCACTTACTCAAATTAAAGCAGAAGAAGGACTTGAGGTTACATGGTACCTACCTCTCCGAATTTCATAGGAGAGGGTCCATTCCACGTGGATTCCGTGTTAAGAATGTACCAACAATAGGAAGAAACAATCCAGCCTTCTGCGAGCGCTGGTGCACTATAGAGAACAAATGTTCGCTTGATTTGCTTTTATTAGTGATTCAAGAGGTGGGGAGGCTCTTAGCTCTCATTACAGCTGAGATAACAACTTACAAATCTTCTAACTTGGCCAGACTGCAGGCTGATTCAAGCGAAGATTGGATAAAGAAACTACAAGATAAAGTAGAACCATATGAATCCGATCTGATTGATTTCAAAAATAAAAAACTTGAGGCGGTCATTGGAGACTACAGGGACAACCAAGTTTATCTATGGCAGCTCTCAACACAGGAGCGTCAAAGAATACATCAGAACCGCCAGTGACGTATACGCTACCAAAAACCCAGGAATCTGGCTACTATAGAAAGCTCAGCTTCTGGCTCAGGGTCGGATGGAGATATCCCGAGTGGCCCGACAGTATCTACACAACAACACACCGGGGTTTTGACACGTTCAAAAAACTCGGTAGGAAAAGGATCAAAACAAGGCGGGGCGGATATAAAAACAAAACCGCCTCCAATGCCACAGAAATGATCCCTGAGAATATTGTGGTGAATTTGAGCGACCACCACCTGACGGAATTGGAAACTAAGATCCTTAATAAGGGTCTAACTTTTATACCTACTTGTAGAACTGACCCCTTTGATCTTCTGATTGACATTAAAAAGTTTCAAAGACAACTATCTCTTAAAAAGAAATTTGCGGATACCATCTCCACACCACAACAATTCCACAAGAAGTCAGTCTACACCCCACAGTTTACAAATGCAAGCATAAATACATTTTGCAGACTTGCATTTGAATGATTCTGTGCGACAGCACCGCCCCGACACTTTCAACAACTTCTCACGGGAGGAATGGAACACCCTCAGAACACTCACTGCAAATAAATCAATTATCATCCGTGAGGCTGATAAAGGAGGAGCCATTGTCCTTCTAAACTACAGGGACTACAGGGAGGAAGTGTTATCACAATTAATGGATGGCAAGATCTATCAGTTGTTAAGCCATGATCCTACTGTAATATATAAGAAGCAGATCGATCAATATATTATATTAGCACACCAGGAAGGATTTTTAGACAAGGGCACTCGCGATTTCTTGAACACTGACTTCCCTCGGACGCCAGTGTTCTACACGCTTCCCAAGATATACAAGAGATTGGATAAACCGCCAGGAAGGCCTATAGTTTTGGCTATAGGCTCCCTACAGCAGCCCTTGGCTATCTTTGTGGACTCTTTCCAACAACCCCTGGTTCAACATATGCCTTCGTATCTCAAAGATTCATCTACATTTTTGACCACATTGAGCGAGTGGGGACCAATGGATGAGCATTTCTTGCTTGTGACACTAGATGTCACAAGTACACTTTAATCACGCACACAGAGGGCCTAAGGGCAGTTGGATTTCACCTATCCAGAGCCCCATATATAGGGCCTCCATCTGAGGTTATACTCCATCTACTGAACATCTGTCTGACTACGAATTACTTTAGGTTCGAGCTGAAGTTTTACTTACAACTCACCGGAACGGCGATGGGGTCGAATGTGGCCCCATCGTACCCCAATTTATTTATGGCGTGGTTTGAGGAATTTGGAACTGATCTCTTCAGACATGAGAAAATCCTCTTCTTCAGAAGATACATTGATGACTTGCTTCTATTCTGGTCTGGGTCACAGATGGAGTTGGAGGAATGGTTTGAACAACTCAATATGGCCAATCCAGCTTTACAATTCAAAATCCATCATGATAAGACACAAGTGGATTTCTTGGATGTGCGCCTGTACAAGAAACAGAACAGAATACATTCTACCTTGTTCCAGAAGAATACAGACAGGAACTCGTTGTTACATTATACAAGCTACCATCCTCCTGCAACGAAAAGATCATTGCCGAAATGTCAGCTATTAAGGGTTGCTAGGAACAATACTGAGGAAGAAAACAAATTACAACAACTTGATGATATGTCACTAAGGTTCCGTATGAGGGAATATCCTGAGGATCTGATATCTGCACAGCGATCTACCTTAGATCTGACTTTGAGACCTTATAAGGATAGGACTGATCAACGTATGACTTTTGTCACTACGTATGCGGGAGACAAAAATGCCATTACAGGGGTATTTCAGAAGCATTGGAGTATCATCAAGTCTGACAAATCCCTTCCATTTACTCAAATGTCAGTACCTAGATTGGGATTCCGCAGATCCAGATCCCTGCAAGACTTTCTGATTAAAACAGACCCAATAGATTGCTACCGACAGACGACCTGGCTCAAGAATTAGAAAACAGGAGTCTTTCGCTGTCTTGGTTGCGTAACCTATAATGGGTTGATTATGGGGCCATCTTTTACACACACACATAGACGACAGGTGTATAAACATAAGTACCGCCTTATATGTACTACAACCTACATTGTGTACTTGTTACACTGCCCCTGAGGTCTGTACTATGTGGGCAAGACTTCTGATGATCTCAGAATGCGGATGGCGAACCATCGCTCCGCCATCTGGACTGCTCTTAAACAAGGAGAGTCTGAACAGTCGGTAGCACGGCACTTTGTGGACTGTCAACACAGGGTTGCTGATCTGAAATATACTATAATAGATCATATCCCCCCCCTTAACTAGGGGTGGTGATCACAACAAAATACTACTCCAAAGGGAGTCTCGATGGATGTTCAAGTTGGAAACTGTCACACCAAAGGGACTTAATGCATTTCTCGACTGGCAGGTGTTCCTTTAGATATATCACCATGCCTTATTGAGAGCCACAATCCGTTCAGCAAATCCTCCTATCCCCTCTTTGTCTTAACTAATTACTTTCTATTACTTTGCCATGTTATCCTCTTGGCAATAATCATTTCACTTTGTCTAAAATTCCTCATCTTTTTATTTGACTTGCCATTTTTATTTCTCTAATCCAATTAAGTCAAAAGATTTTTACCCTTATTACTAATTGTGGGTTCTTAACATATCTCCATATACTGGTTTGCCATTTTCATTCTAGTCTATATGTTTGACTATATTTCCTTTTTTGTTTTGTTTTTCCTATACTATGTCAGTTGGTTGCCATGGTTACATGGGACTCTTTGACTTTTGCCGTTTTCCCCAAAAAAAATTCTTAGAAGATATTTCTTAGAAAAAATTTTCTTAAAAGATTTTTCTTAAAAAAATTTTTTTTATAAGTTTTTCTTAAAAAAAATTTCTTTTATATTTAATGCCACCATAGTTGGCATTTTTTATGTCCGACCTGGTGGCTGACCATTATGGTTGTTTTGCTTGTTGTCTTTATTTGATCATTGGGTGTGCGTGAGCTCAAAACTACCAGATTGTATACATTATTGGGGTGATGTTCACCCATTTGAGTGGCCTTGATCTCTCTAACACCAGCAATCTCACATAAAGTCCCTTTTTATTTGGTTTCTGATTCCTATGTTTATTGTCTCTCCTGTGTGCTGTCTCTCTAACACGCTGTTGCTTTCCCCGATTGGCCAGATGCTATGACCAATCACAGCCTTTGTTTGGTTGTTACTATGGTGACACACCTACGGCACTTTATAGCTGTTATACATTTGTTTTATTACCTATTAGGTCCTGTTCTGTGTTTGTCTCTTGCATTAGATTAGTGTATAACACTTTTTATGTCACTTGGGTTTACACATTATTCCGTTGCATTGACACGGCTGACCGCTCCCCCCAGGGGGTGTGTCTAACGTGTAGAGCGTGACAGCCTGGTGTGTCGGGTATTTAGTCACGGTGGTGGTAAGTGTAACTGTTCATATTTTGTCTGTCTGAGGACGAGCTTGTTAAGCTTGAAAACGTTCATAGAATAAAGGTGAATTCTCATACAAGTCCTTTGCAGTGCGCTTTCTTCTGCAAATACTGGATATTATTTTTGCAGCACCCAAGGCTTAACTACTGAAGTTTGGAGTGCACTTTGTCTATCTTATATATATACATATATATATATATATACAGGGAGTGCAGAATTATTAGGCAAATTAGTATTTTGACCACATCATCCTCTTTATGCATGTTGTCTTACTCCAAGCTGTATAGGCTCGAAAGCCTACTACCAATTAAGCATATTAGGTGATGTGCATCTCTGTAATGAGAAGGGGTGTGGTCTAATGACATAAACACCCTATATCAGGTGTGCATAATTATTAGGCAACTTCCTTTCCTTTGGCAAAATGGGTCAAAAGAAGGACTTGACAGGCTCAGAAAAGTCAAAAATAGTGAGATATCTTGCAGAGGGATGCAGCACTCTTAAAATTGCAAAGCTTCTGAAGCGTGATCATCGAACAATCAAGCGTTTCATTCAAAATAGTCAACAGGGTCGCAAGAAGCGTGTGGAAAAACCAAGGCGCAAAATAACTGCCCATGAACTGAGAAAAGTCAAGCGTGCAGCTGCCAAGATGCCACTTGCCACCACTTTGGCCATATTTCAGAGCTGCAACATCACTGGAGTGCCCAAAAGCACAAGGTGTGCAATACTCAGAGACATGGCCAAGGTAAGAAAGGCTGAAAGACGACCACCACTGAACAAGACACACAAGCTGAAACGTTAAGACTGGGCCAAGAAATATCTCAAGACTGATTTTTCTAAGGTTTTATGGACTGATGAAATGAGAGTGAGTCTTGATGGGCCAGATGGATGGGCCCGTGGCTGGATTGGTAAAGGGCAGAGAGCTCCAGTCCAACTCAGACGCCAGCAAGGTGGAGGTGGAGTACTGGTTTGGGCTGGTATCATCAAAGATGAGCTTGTGGGGCCTTTTTGGGTTGAGGATGGAGTCAAGCTCAACTCCCAGTCCTACTGCCAGTTTCTGGAAGACACCTTCTTCAAGCAGTGGTACAAGAAGAAGTCTGCATCCTTCAAGAAAAACATGATTTTCATGCAGGACAATGCTCCATCACACGCGTCCAAGTACTCCACAGCGTGGCTGGCAAGAAAGGGTATAAAAGAAGAAAATCTAATGACATGGCCTCCTTGTTCACCTGATCTGAACCCCATTGAGAACCTGTGGTCCATCATCAAATGTGAGATTTACAAGGAAAACAGTACACCTCTCTGAACAGTGTCTGGGAGGCTGTGGTTGCTGCTGCACGCAATGTTGATGGTGAACAGATCAAAACACTGACAGAATCCATGGATGGCAGGCTTTTGAGTGTTCTTGCAAAGAAAGGTGGCTATATTGGTCACTGATTTGTTTTTGTTTTGTTTTTGAATGTCAGAAATGTATATTTGTGAATGTTGAGATGTTATATTGGTTTCACTGCTAAAAATAAATAATTGAAATGGGTATATATTTGTTTTTTGTTAAGCTGCCTAATAATTATGCACAGTAATAGTCACCTGCACACACAGATATCCCCCTAAAATAGCTAAAACTAAAAACAAACTAAAAACTACTTCCAAAAATATTCAGCTTTGATATTAATGAGTTTTTTGGGTTCATTGAGAACATGGTTGTTGTTCAATAATAAAATTAATCCTCAAAAATACAACTTGCCTAATAATTCTGCACTCCCTGTATATATATATATATATATATATATATATATATATATATATATATATATATATATATATATATATATATATATATATATATATATAAACATACATACATATATTTATGAATAAAATATTTTCTCATAATATTGCAGCCCCAAAAAATGTTTGGCTCCTAGATTATAAAATCAGATTTGTCAAGCCCTGCCTTATACCTAAGTTTAAGCACTCACTTCAGTAACTCTTTATACACCAATGAGCTACCATGTTTAAAATTATGTGCAACTTATGCGTACATCAAGCAACTGTGCTGCTTCACATAACCACTGATATTATTATGCTTTGGGTATTTTAGTTTTACCCCATCTTGTAAAAATTTCTGTGGAATCCCATAATGGAAGCGCACAGTAAAATTAATGTTGGATAATAATTGATCATTAAGCCGACAGAGCAGAAGAAGTGGAGTTCTTCATTTAGCTCTGTGCATTACTTTTTCAATGAAACTTAAGCTTAAAAGACTATGCATACATAAACTCACAAGTGAAAGAAGCGGCAAAAACTGATGTCCTACATTAAAAGTTCATACTTTATTATAATGTATAATAAAAAAACGGAGGCACTCTCCATATGCTGAAAGAAAGCTTACGCGTTTCGGCAGGAAGCCTTAGTCATATACATACAGCAATGGGTGTGTTTTTTTTTAAATAAACCATCCCTTTTAATTGTTTTTATTTACAGTCTTTTAGTGAAAAATATATATATGTGGGTATTTTTCTATATATACATATTTGATCTAAACATATACAAAATTTCTAGATATTCATGAATAAGATCCTACTTTAATGAGATATAAATAATCATAACAAAATAGTTACATTTTTAATGTCCCGTCTGTAACATTAATTAAGAGCAGACATATCCCTTTTAATAATTATTCCAATTAGTAGTAATTCAGTTAAGCCCCTCCTATCAGCCCAGAAATAAATGACTGCTGAGTATGGCTAAGGAATATTCCTCTAAAGAAGTCTGCACAGACGCTCACAAAATGCATCAGAAAGTCACGTGACGTTATAAATTACATCACATCTGGCACCCGCTCGGCACACTACAATCAAACACAAGAGTGAGACCTGTAGATCTATTAAATACTAAACCTACATATTAGCTATTTTAATTTGAACTATACCGATCAATATTTTATATTTATTTTTTATTTAAATATTTTAAGTCGCATCCTAAAAAATAATACTTTTTTATGGACACAACTGTATTTAAATTGGAACACACCTTTTAAATATATAGCACTTATAGTAGTGGTGTATATATAGGATAGTTTCTACATTTATTTATTTATCACAGGACCCATCACATCATTACCACAGGTAGGGACATATTGTCCCCCCAAGGCGGATGATACATCTCATAACTATGAGGTATAATAAGATGAGCAACATTTATAAGCTAAAATTTGAATTTTTGAATTTCTTAAATGCTACTACACTATATAAACATTTCTATTTTTTGTATATCATTCGGAACTTTAACTTTAAGGACACAATTGCTGGGCACAACTATAATAGACTGTATACTGCTCATTATCCTTTTGTTTTTCCTCATGTTCCTGTAGCTGTTATTATATTATATTGTATCAGATATCTTGCAGACATGAACAACGAGCTGTCAGGGGGGGTTCTAGAGGCATGGTCAATATTCCATGCATGTCACATTCTGAGACATTGAGGCAACTCCGTTTCTTGTAATGGGCATGATCTCAAAAATCAATGCTGTGAACAGGGTCAGTGTCAAATCTTCTTGATGTTGGGGCAAGTTTTTTCAGCAGAATTTTATTTTCAATTAATGAGTTTGAATCTGGATGAATAACCCCCCCCCCCCCAAAAAAAAAAAAAGAAAAATGTGTTTCCGACACAGCATACAATTTAAAAAAAAAAAACAATTTACTTCTATTATCAAATTTTCTTTTTTCCCATGTTATTCTTTGTTGAAGAGATACCTAGGTAGGGGTATGGAGCACTATATAGCAGGAAATAATGCAGTTATCTAGTGCTCTTACAAATGGATAACATTCTTGTAAAACTGCTGCGATGTAGGGCTCCAGAAATATGCACGCTCCTGAACTTACATCCCTGATACCATGAGAACAAAGAAAAATTGATAATAGAACTTCTATTATCAAATATTTTAACATTGCATTCTCTAGCTGAAACATCAATGAACATTTTGGGTTTCATGTCCATTTAACATAGCCTAGACAATGAAACTACAGTTGATTCATCAGAGACTAGTAAAGATACTGAAAAAACTCAGTTGAACTTGATTGATAACTTGAATTGTGACACATAAAATGCAAGTTGTCTAAATGCTAGTTTGAGAGATTTTAGATTGTTAGACACTTGTATAAGTGAGAATTACAAAAACAATCCATTTAATGCATTAGTTCTAGCACTGAAGGCAATCATTTTACATCTCATTAGTGCTTCTAACAATGAGTGGTTCATTAATGTACAGAGAGTATCTAATTATAAGCATACTTGTATATTAAGAATTCTACATTAAAGTACCATTAGGAAAGCCTATAACAGGATTTACTTACTAATGTTTTGGGTAATTAACCAAAATAATTTTGACTGTGCATCAACAAGTGCTTAATGGATTTTTTTTCTAATGATCATGCACAATATTTTATTAATGGTGTTTTAAAATTTGATTAAAGGCTCAGCATAATTGCCAATATTAAAAAAAAATTATCTAAGCAATCTTTGCTGAAGAGCAGGTTATGTGAGTATCGCCTATGTAATTAATAGCACCATAGCTCCGCCCACTCCGCCCCACCCTTAAAACCCAACGTAAATTGCATACTATGGGCTAGATTAAAAATGGAGCACAATTGATAGTTCAGGAGGCATTATCTCTTGTGCAATGTGTAATGTACAATCTGGTACAAGGGGCAGTTAAATGTTTTAACCAAAACATCTTAATGCGACTGAAATGTTTTTAGTGCAGCCTATAATTTTAATGCATAGCAAAGGGATTACTATTAGTTTGCTTATTGCTCTCATTTTACAGGCTTTGTGCTCAAGAGCAATCCAAAATACAGTGGTTAGAACTTTTTGAGACCTAGGGGGATATTTATCAAAGTGTCAACTATGTTGCAATCTCAGGCGTCAATACGCTCACCTAACATCGCCAAACATCGCGGCCGCGGATCTGAGTACAATCTCCATATTTATGAAAAAAGCCGTCAAAAACATGCGCACCAAGTACGGGGCGATGAGCATCGGACTGTTGTTAACTAACAGTCATCGATGACTGTGTTATTTGTGTTTTTCCCAACTTTATTTATACCATTTCACTAAACTGCTACAAAGTACAATAACACCCAAAAACTACCTATTAACCCTTAAACCGCCGCCCTCCTGCATCGCAAACACTATAATAAACCTAATAACCCCTAATCTGCCGCTCCCGATATCGCTGGCAATAATATAAATATTAACCCCTATTTGGCCGCTTCCCGACATCGCTGCCATTAAATAAACTTATTAACCCCTAAACCTCTGGCCTCCTACATCACCTCCACTAACTAAACCTATTAAACCCTAAACTGTCAGCCCCCCACATTGCAAAAAACTAAATTAAGCTATTAACCCCTAAACCTAACAACCCCTTAACTTTAAATTAAAATTGCAAGATCCCTATCTTAATATAAATTAAAACTTACCTGTGGAATTAAAATAAACAAATTTTAAACTATAAATTAACCTACCCTAAATATTATACTAAAATTAAATTAAACTTCCAATTAAATAAACTAAATTACATATTAAAAAAACCTAACACTACTAAAATTATTTAAATATACAATTAAACATTATTACAAAGTGCTAAATTACAAAAACAAAAACACTAAGTTACAAAAATAACAAACACTTAATTACGAAAAAATAAATTATCCAAAATAATTTTTTTACACCTAATCTAATAGCCCTATCAAAATAAAAAAGCCACCCACAAATAAAAAAACCCATAGCCTACAATAAACTACCAATGGCCCTTAAAAGGGCCTTTTGTGGGGCTTTGCCCCAAAGATGTCAGCTCTTTTACCTGTAAAAAAAAATACAAACACCCCCCAACAGTAAAACCCACCACCCAACCAACCCCTCCAAATAAAAACCCTAACTCTAAAAAAAAACCTAAGCTACCCATTGCCCTGAAAAGGGCATTTAGCTCTTTTACAAGCCCAAACCCTAATCTAAAATAAAAACCCACCCAAAAATTTTTTAAAAATCCTAACACTAACCGCCAAAGATCCACTTACAGTTCTGAAGTCCCGACATCCAGACGGAAAAGTCTTCATCCAGGCGGCGATGTCTTCATCTGTCCAGGCAGCAGAAGTCTTCATTCAGCCAGATGTCTTCAGCCATCCAAGCAGTGAAGTCTTCATCCAAGCGACATCTTCTATCTTCATCCCTGCGGCACGGAGTGGGTCAATCCTGAAGCCATCCGAAGCAGAGCTCCTCTTCTTACGGTCGCCACCGTAAACTGAAGCTTCAATACAAGGGACGCGATTCAAGATGGCATCCCTTGCATTCCTATTGGCTGATTTGAGTGTTAAATTCAAATCAGCCAATAGGAGGCGAGCTTCTGAAATCCTATTGGCTGTTCAAATCAGCCAATA
Source organism: Bombina bombina (assembly GCF_027579735.1). Lineage (NCBI taxonomy): Eukaryota > Metazoa > Chordata > Amphibia > Anura > Bombinatoridae > Bombina > Bombina bombina. Next base: position 1,084,043,952 of record NC_069504.1, read on the forward strand.
GGATGAGAGCTACTGAAATTCTATTGGATGATTTGAACAGCTAATAGGATTTCAGTAGCTCTCATCCTATTGGCTGATTTGAACAGCCAATGGGATTTTAGAAGCTCACCTCCTATTGGCTGATTTGAATTTAACACTCAAATCAGCCAATAGGAATGCAAGGGACGCCATCTTGAATCGCGTCCCTTGCATTGAAGCTTCAGTTTAAGTTTTAGAGTATCTTCATTAGATTGGATACCTTAAAGTCCATCTAAAATATAGTTTCCATTCCAGATCAGATTATACGAATTGGAAACTTTAACATAATTTTAATAAAGAAAATGCAAAGGTGGGGGGAAAGTACTGGTGTGCGTCAAGGATTAGTTCTTGGGTCTGTTTTGTTTAAGAAATTGCTCTAACACATAAAAACATTTTTTTCACACTGTCATGTCCCTTTAAGGATATAATAAAAAAGATTAAATAATTGTTCACAATTTGGCCCTATACCATAATAAAGGGTCCATTGTTGTTCGCAAAATAATTAAAATTTTAATTATAATGCAACAAACCTCCTATGGAAGTGGTAAGGACAAATAGAGTAAAAGATGTCAGTGATCCCTGGGATATGCATAAACTGATCCACAAGATTTAACTTCAGACAAAAATATGAGCAGGCTCAATGGACCTTCAGGTTCTTACCTGCTCTGTGCTCTCAAAATCTATTTACAATGATGACTATAAATAGATAGATGAAAATATATGGATATAAATTATCTTCTCATTTAAGGGTTCCTCAAACCACAAGCCTGGAACCATTACTGGGTCACAACACCATGTTTAGAGGGTTGCAATATATGTGTGTGTGTTGTAGTAGAGTGTGTGTTGTGTGTGTTATACAAGAGATTGTGTGGTGTGTTGTATGAGTGTGTGTTATTACCTAACAACACTTTCAAGTTTGACTACAATCAGAAATAAAGTATTCACACATTTTAGTCACTTTGCCAAACATTGCAGCTACCTTGTATATTACTTCAGACTAATCATACAAATAGGATATCATGGCACTGGGTCTTGGGAAAACAGTTTTAAGAATCCTGTTCTAAACTCTATGCAAGCAAATAGAAGTTGATATTAATAGTAATTAAACATTAAAGAATGGCATGACAAATAAAGACATGCAGTTACCCAGGGTCCACTGCTTTGTTATCCAGTATTGTCAAGACTTTCCTGTTTGCTCAGGGGTATGGTATAAAATGATATACCAATCAGAAACCTACGCCTTGAATACATACAGTTTTTATCAATCAGTTCCCAAAAAGGGCAATTAGAAATGTTTTACAGAAATATATATATTTTTATGGATGACTTTGAGCTATTTTGACAGGTTTGTCAAATAAGCTTCTGTTTTCACTAAAAAAGAGATCACCAGGATGAGATAAGATTAAGTTCATAAATATTCTGTCTGTATTATTTTCTATACTAAGGAATTATTTGGTACTATGGAATTTATAGCTGCAGATTAAGTATTCAGGGATTAAATATGAGATTATATTTCTATTTTGTTTAAAAAAATAGGGATACGGGGGCGGAGCCAAACACCGCACAGAGCAGTCGCAAACTTTCAGAGCTCCCACTTATGTACTAGCTTTAAGTTGTTAAAAACCATCAAAGGACCGTTTTCTCTTTCTCTTTTAAGAGACACTTTAGTAATTATTCAGCTGCTGTGCTCCTACTATTTGCACTTTGAGCCACCTGGTGACTTTTAAGGAGCTGACTTAGGCTGCAGACTATAGGAGCCTCAGAGAAGAGGAGCTAATCCTACCCAGAGACCGGAGGGTTCAGCACTGCTTTTATTGCTGCAACATATCGCATCTAGCTCCGGAGGGTCGGGGATCCGCTCCGGAGCTCATCTGAGGACGTAGCAGCTGCCGCAATCAGAGATCCGCCTGAAACAACACAGGGGACATTCCTCCGGCACTACAGAAGAGGCGGCAAGTGTGAGTAGCACTAGGGCGGGCATCACCTGGAGATAAATTACACTAACTCCTCCATTAACGCTATTACAGCAGAAACGCACCCACTTCAAAAATTGCCTCCTGTGTTTCACTGCTACCGGGTGCCTATCAGGCTAAGGTGCGAAAGCGCCATCTTGGATTTTTCTCTCTCATAATATACACCCGGTGCTAAATGTGACAGTTAACGCTGAGCAGCTAAGCCCCAAAATGTTAGCATCTGACCTCAGCTCAGTCATAAACTGCTGGTACTACAGTCTCTATGGATATATAGCAACAAAAAAAAAAAATAGGTGCATCTAAGCCCACTCGCCTCTACTAACTCTATAAATTAATAACCACCATAACATTATTGCCACGTGGGAACTTAATTCAGTGCAGGCCTCCACTGGCCACTTCTCTAGTACTATACCCACAACTGTGTACCTCTAGGTCTCTCTCTGCTCACCTGACATATCAGGGAATTACACAGTAGAAGAGCTGCACATACACCCTCTCTGGGCTTGCTTCCCCTACAGCTGGTTAACACTTCAGTCTCAGGTGCCTGGCTCAGGGGCACAGTTAAATGCCTATAACTAGAACAGTTCTGCATGAGTAAATTCTACAGGGAGGAAAACTACAGTTACAGCACCTTGTGGCATCACACAGCTTTCAAAGGAAAGAAGTACAGCAAAAACAGCAAAAATAGTTAATTATCATCAGCCTCTCAACCTTTTGTAAATAAAATCTGCAATAGTGTGTTATTGAGGCCTGAATTCCTCGTAGTTCATCATTGTTTCTAAGACTTTATGTAACTGTACTCCAATTAGATGATAACTACACTATAAGCACCATGGAATAAAACAGCTTGGCCGTTTCAGCCTGTCTACCACTCAGTGTTATACCACATAATTTCAGTATATAGGTTCAAATAAGTCTGCTTCTGAAGCAGCAGAATCTCCGCGAAATTTTAGCTCTACAATAAATATTTCGTTTAATAGCATGTCACAGTCAGCCAGGAAAAAAAATAAACAACTTTTATTACCAAAAAAGACTGAAGAGCATTGAATATCGCTCTTAGTTCCAGAATGTTTATCGGAAGGAGTGCCTCCTCCTGAGTCCACGAGCCCTGAGCCTTCAGGGAGTTCCAGACTGCACCCCAGCCCAAAAGGCTGGCATCTGTCATTACTATTATCCAATCTGGCCTGCGGAAGGTCATACCCTTGGACAGATGGACCCGAGATAGCCACCAGAGAAGAGAATCCCTGGTCTCTTGATCCAGATTTAGTAGAGGGGACAAATCTGTGTAATCCCTATTCCACTGACTGAGCATGCAGAGTTGCAGCGGTCTGAGATGTAGGCGGGCAAACAGCACTATGTCCATTGCCACTACCATTAAGCCGATTACTTCCATACACTGAGCCACGGAAGGGCGAGAAGTAGAATAAAGAACACGGCAGGAATTTAGAAGTTTTGACAACCTGGCCTCTGTCAGGTAAATCTTCATTTCTACAGAATCTATCAGAGTTCCTAGGAAGGAAACTCTTGTGAGAGGGTATAGAGAACTCTTTTCTTCATTCACCTTCCACCCATGAGACCTCAGGAATGCCAGAACAATGTCCGTATGGGACCTGGCGATTTGAAAATTTGATGCCTGTATCAGAATGTCGTCTAGGTAAGGGGCTACTGCTATACCCCGCGGCCTTAGGACCACTAGGAGTGACCCTAGAACCTTCACAAAGATTCTTGGTGTCGTAGCTAACCCAAAGGGAAGAGCCACAAACTGGTAATGCCTGTCTAGGAAGGCGAACCTGAGAAACCGATGATGATCTCTGTGTATTGGAATGTGAAGATAAGCATCCTTTAAGTCCCCGGTAGTCATATATTGACCCTCCTGGATCATAGGTAGGATGGTTCGAATAGTCTCCATCTTGATGGATGGGACTCTGAGAAATTTGTTTAGGATCTTGAGATCTAAGATTGGTCTGAAGGTTCCCTCTTTTTTGGGAACTACAAACAGATTTGAATAGAAGCCTTGGCCCTGTTCCTCCTTTGGAACTGGTTGGATCACTCCAATAACTAGGAGGTCTTGAACACAATGTAGGAATGCCTCTCTCTTTATCTGGTTTGCAGATAATTGTGAGAGATGAAATCTCCCCTTTGGGGAAGAAGCTTTGAAGTCCAGAAGATATCCCTGGGACACAATTTCCAACGCCCAGGGATCCTGGACATCTCTTGCCCAAGCCTGGGAGAAGAGAGAAAGTCTGCCCCCTACTAGATCCGTTACCGGATCGGAGGTTGATCTTTCATGCTGTCTTAGAGGTAGCAGCAGGTTTTTTGGCCTGCTTTCCTTTGTTTCAAGACTGGTTAGGTCTCCAGACCGGCTTGGACTGGGCAAAATTTCCCTCTTGTTTGGTATTAGAGGAAGTTGAAGCTGCGCCACTCTTGAAGTTTCCAAAGGCACGAAAATTAGTCTGTTTGGTCCTTAATTTGTTGGACCTATCCTGAGGAAGGGCGTGACCTTTTCCTCCAGTAATATCAGAAATGATCTCCTTCAGTCCAGGCCCGAATAGGGTCTGCCCCTTGAAGGGAATGTTGAGAAGCTTAGACTTTAAAGTATCGTCAGCTGACTAGGATTTAAGCCATAGCGCCCTACGCGCCTGAATAGCAAAACCTGAGTTCTTAGCCGTTAGCTTGGTTAAATGAACAACGGCGTCAGAAACAAATGAATTGGCTTGCTTAAGAGCTTTAAGCTTGTCAAGGATATCATCTAATGGGGTTTCTACCTGTAGAGCCTCTTTTAGAGACTCAAACCAGAAGGCCGCAGCAACAGTGACAGGGGCAATGCATGCACGGGGCTGGAGAATAAAACCTTGTTGAATAAAAATTTTCTTAAGGTAACCCTCTAATTTTTGTCCATTGGATCTAGAAAAGCACAACTGTCCTCGACAGGGATAGTTGTACGCTTCACTAGGGTAGAGACTGCTCCCTCCACCTTAGGGACCATTTGCCACAAGTCCCGTGTAGCGGCATCTATGGGAAACATCTTTTTAAAAACAGGAGGGGGAGAGAACGGTACACCTGGTCTATCCCATTCCTTAGTAATAATTTCTGAAAACCTCTTAGGTATTGGAAAAACATCAGTGTAAACAGGCACTGCATAGTATTTATCCAATTTGCACAATTTCTCTGGGACTACAATGGCGTCACAGTCATCCAAAGTTGCTAAAACCTCCCTGAGCAACATGCGGAGGTGTTCATGCTTAAATTTAAATGTAGACATATCAGAATCAGGTTGAAGTGTCTTCCCTGAGTCAGAAAAATCACCCACAGATAGAAGTTCTCCTGTCTCGGCTTCTGCACATTGTGAGGGTATATCAGACATAGCTACTAAAGCGTCAGAGAGCTCTGTATTTGTTCTAGCCCCAGAGCTGTCTCGCTTTCCTTGTAACCCTGGCAGTTTGGACAATACCTCTGTAAGGGTATGATTCATAACTGCCGCCATGTCTTGTAAAGTATACGCAATGGGCGTGCTAGATGTACTTGGCGTCCCTTGAGCGGGAGTTATAGGCTCTGACACATGGGGAGAGTTAGTCAGCATAACTTCCCCCTTGTCAATTTCCTCTGGTGATAAATCTTTTAAAGCCAGAATATGGTCTTTATAATCTATAGTAAGATCAGTACATTGGTACACATTCTAAGAGGGGGTTCCACAATGGCTTCTAAACATAATGAACAAGGAGTTTCCTCTATGTCAGACATGTTTAACAGACTAGTAATGAGACCAGCAAGCTTGGAAAACACTTTAATTAATGTGAAAAAGCAGATTATAAAAAACGGTACTGTGCCTTTAAGGGAAAAAAACAAACACAAAAACTGCAAAACAGTGAAAAAAGCAGTTAACTTTATGAAATGTTTACAGTGCGTATAACAGACTAAAATAGCATTGCACCCACTTGCAAATGGATGATTAACCCCTCAGGCTCAAAAACGAAGCAAAAAAATGGTAAAACCGTTATAACAGTCACAAGCAAACTGCCACAACTCTACTGTGGCTCCTACCTTCCCATAAAATGACTTTTGTAGGCACAAAAACCCTTTACAGAGGTCGAATATGTCAGGGGACTCCTTCAGGGAAGCTGGATGTCTCAGAATGTGAAAACTACTGCGCAATTAGAGCGTGAAAATAGGCCCCTCCCACCATGCACTCAAAGTGAAAAGGCCATAAATAACTACTCCTAGGAGAAATCTAGTCAGCCATGTGGAAAACTAGGCCCCAAATAAAGATTTATCACCTCAGTAAAAAACGTTCTCTATATATATGCAAAAGTTTTACATACTAAGCCATAATAGAAAGTAATATGAATATTACCCTTTACTGCAAGCATGATGCCAGTCGTTTATTAAATCACTGCAATCAGGCTTACCTTAAATATAACAGGCACTGTCAGCATTTTCTAGTTCTTATCATCCTCTAGAAAAAAATATACTGAACATACCTCAAGGCAGTTAATTCTGCAGGCCGTTCCCCCAGCTGAAGTTATCCCATACTCTTCAGTTATGTGTGAGAACAGCAGTGGATCTTAGTTACAACCTGCTAAGATCATCAAAAACCTCAGGCAAAACTCTTCTTCTAATTTCTGCCTGAGGTAAAAACAGTACAACGCCGGTACCATTTAAAAATAACAAACTTTTGATTGAAGGTAAACTACACTAACTCACCACAAATCTCTAGCTACTTCCCTTGTCGAGAGCTGCGAGAGAATGACTGGAGGTGGCAGTTAGGGGAGGAGCTATATAGACAGATCTGCTGTGGGTGATCCTCTTGCAGCTTCCTGTTGGGAAGGAGAATATCCAACAAGTAATGGATAAATCCGTGGACTGGATACACCTTACAAGAGAAAGAGGGGCTTTATTTATGTTTCTATCAAAGTGACTTCTGGTTAGTGAGTCACTGATATTATTAGCCCGTCTAAAGGTAAAGGATGGGGTATCTGGAATCAAAGGTCTTAGTAATTAATCCGCTTGAAGAACATGCCAATACTTTCTCACAATGTTACTGATTTAGCCTCTAGTTGTTGAGTAAGTGGTCACAAATCTTAGGGTGTTATCTTTCTTTTTGACCTTAGGGGGTGAGCAATTATTTCCTGTCTGCTCTGGCTAGAGATTTCTTAGAGTACCCTCTATTTAGTAATCTGGTTCTTAGATCCAATGCTGCTGTCTTGAACATATCTACAGTACTACAATTTCTCCTTAACCGGAGATATTCCCCCATCAGTAGTCCCTGTATAGTAGATGGATGGTGGTGACTGCTGGCTAGGAGTATATTATTTGTTGTAATCGGTTTTCTGTAGGTATCGGTTTCTAAGTGTTTATCAGCTTTGCAAATTGTAAGATCTAGAAACTCCACTTTTTCATAACTGACTGTAGAAGTCAGATACAAACCAAAAGGGTTAATGTTAAGTACCTTAATGAATTCTAGTAGTTGGTTTAGAGGGCCATTCCACACAAATAATATATCATCTATTTATCTGGACCAGTGGGATATATGAGTAGTAAACTGTTTGAGGGACTCATGAAACACTATTGTCTCTTCCCACCAGCTCAGATATATATTTGTGTATGTGGGAGCACAAGGGGTGACCATAGCTGTCCCACATACTTGCAGGTAAAACCTGTCATCAAAAACAAAGAAGTTATGAGTTAATATAAACTTCAAAAGTTTTATAATGAATTTCTTTAAGTTACTGGACATATTCTGTTCTTTAGAAAGAAAATGAGAAATGGCTTTACAGCCCCAGTGAGTTTGGATGCTGGTGTAAAGGGATTCTACGTCACATGTGACAAGGATCGTCTCAGAATTAATCTTAACTTCTTGTATTTTGTTTAAGATATGCTCGTATCCCTTGTGTAGGAAGGGAGGGACTCAACTATATGTCTAAGTCTTTCATCCATGCATTTACTAGCTTTCTCAGTTAGGGAACCTATACCTGACACTATGGGTCTCCCCAGTGGTTTGGACAGACTCTTGTGTACTTTTGGAAGCAAGTAAAACGTGGCGACCCTGGGTTCTTTTACTTGTAGGAACCCAAATTCAGTAAGATCTATGATCTCATTGGCCAGAGCATCATTGATAAGTTTTTTTTATTTACTTATAAAATTCTCAGTGGGGTTACCTAAAAGGTTTCTATAATTGTTGACATTCTGCGATTGTCGTTTAGCCTCTTCTTGGTACATACAATTAGGCCAAATTACTATGTTAGCCCCTTTATCGCTTTTCTTTATCTGGACATCATTAAACTGTTTTAAATCCTGTAAGGCATCACATTCCTCTTCATTAAGGTTATTCACTTTCTTACTCTTGTTTATGGGTATAGACAGTATATCATTGCAAACCAGATTAAGAAAAGTTAAAGCATTAGAAGAAGTGCTATTTGGAGGTACAAAATGTGATTAATTTTTGAGAATACGTCACCAATTATTATCTTCCTTATCTAGGTCTTCCCCCCTATTTTCTTCTAACAGAGTGATCACATCCTCAATGGCTGCCACATCAGCCTTATCAAAAGATGGATCCTCTGTATTGCAAAAATATTTTTACAAGAGAATTTTACGAGTGAATAAGTGTATGTCTTTGATTGCTTCAAATTTATTCAATGGTGAGGTGGGTATAAATGTAAGGCCTTTTTTGAGGACAGAAATTTGATTATGAGTCAATATCTTCTCAGATAAATTAATGATATTCAATTCTGTGGGTTTTATTTATTTTTGTATGTTTGCTTTGAATTGAAGCGTACCTGCCTTCTTGGTCTGAGCCTGCTTTCCTTTTCCCCTTCGGGTTCTCCGCCTAAAGGGACAATCATACTATTACTACTTTTTGTGGGGTTGAATCCTATTCTTAAGTATAGTTCTTGGTCTACTATCTGTATCAGAGGTATCAGCATCTGTACTGTCACCTTCTCTATTTGAGATATCTGATTCTAGGCCAGCTGTTATATTCTTCCACAATGAGTAAATAGTAAGTTTGGAGTACTACTAGAATTCATTAAGGTACTTAATGTTAACCCTTTTGGTTTGTATCTGACTTCTACAGTCAGTTATGAAAAAGTGGAGATTCTAGATCTTACAATTTGCAAAGCTGATAAACACTTAGAAACCGATACCTACAGAAAACCTACTGCAACAAATAATATACTCCTAGCCAGCAGTCACCACCATCCATCTACTATTCAGGGACTACCGATGGGGGAATATCTCCGGTTAAGGAGAAATTGTAGTATTGTAGATATGTTCAAGACAGCAGCATTGGATCTAAGAACCAGATTACTAAATAGAGGGTACTCTAAGAAATCTCTAGCCAGAGCTTATAATAGGGCACTTACCAAAGAAAGGAAATAATTGCTCACCCCCTAAGGTCAAAAAGAAAGATAAAACCCTAAGATTTGTGACCACTTACTCAACAACTAGTGGCCAAATCAGTAACATTGTGAGAAAGTATTGGCATGTTCTTCAAGCGGATAAATTACTAAGACCTTTGATTCCAGATACCCCATCCTTTACCTTTAGACGGGCTAATAATATCAGTGACTCACTAACCAGAAGTCACTTTGATAGAAACATAAATAAAGCCCCTCTTTTTAAAGGCTCCATTGCCTGTGGCAATTGTAAAGTGTGCCATTACATGATTGAGTGCTAATAGCCCCTTACTCTTCTTTCCCTTATATTCATATTATTTATTTAGGGGTAGCACCAGTTCCTTGAATCAGGTTCCTTTCCCTACCTTTATTATATTCATAATGCCAGTGATAGTTCCTATGTCCAAATGATAAGTAGGTCTCCCAGGATTCCCAGGTATGACAAAATTCTGAAGATTGTTTTCTAACTCTGAAGACATAGGGGGGTAGTTATCAAGCCGTCAACCTCAAATACGCTGGAATTCCGCAGCGTATTTGTGGCGAGGATGATTCGCTTTAGTTATCAAAGGCTCGAGACCGGCAAAAGTAGAATTTTGTGACGTAAACTTCGATCCGCCGGACTCAGTCCGACACAGATCGATTCTTACGTCACTCCAGATGTTCCGCACACAAGTGCGGCACAATCTCACTACTTTTGCTAGTTATCAAATGACTAGCAGGTACGCTCTGCACTTTTACGGCCCAGCGTACCTGGTTTTCAAACCGCCACCCCTGGAGGCGGCGGATCCCATAGGAATCAATGGGAGTCTGACCATAGCGAAAGTACAAGTTCGCTGCTGACAGACATCCCATTGATTTCTATGGGAGCTGTCTGCACCTAACACCCTAACATGTACCCCGAGTCTAAACACCCCTAATCTGTCCCCCCCTACACCGCCGCAACTAAATAAAGTTATTACCCCCTAAACCGCCGCTCCCGGAGCCCACCACAAGCTACTCTATATATATTAACCCCTAAACCGCCGCTCCCGGAGCCCACCGCAACTATAATAAATGTATTAACCCCTAAACCGCCGCTCCCTGAACCCGCCGCAACCTATATTAAACTTATTAACCCCTAATCTGCCCCCCCTACACCGTCGCCACCTATAATAAATTTATTAACCCCTAAACCTAAGTCTAACACTAACCCTAACGCCCCCCTAACTTAAATATTAATTAAATAAATCTAAATAATATTTCTATTATTAACTAAATTAATCCTATTTAAAACTAAATACTTACCTTTAAAATAAACCCTAATATAGCTGCAATATAAATAATAATTATATTGTAGCTATCTTAGGATTTATTTTTATTTTACAGGCAACTTTCAATTTATTTTAACTAGGTACAATAGCTATTAAATAGTTATTAACTATTTAATAGCTACCTAGCTAAAATAATCTGAAATTTATCTGTAAAATAAATCCTAACCTATGTTACAATTACACCTAACACTACACTATACTTTAATAAATTATTCCTATTTAAAACTAAATACTTACCTGTAAAATAAACCCTAATATAGCTACAATATAAATAATAATTATATTGTAGCTATCTTAGGATTTATATTTATTTTACAGGTAACTTTGTATTTATTTTAGCTAGTTAGAATAGTTATTAAATAGTTATTAACTGTTTAATAACTACCTAGCTAAAAGAAATACAAAATTACCTGTAAAATAAATCCTAACCTAAGTTACAATTAAACCTAATACTACACTATCATTAAATTAATTAAATAAACTACCTACAAATAACTACAATTAAATACAATTACATAAACTAACTAAAGTACAAAAAATAAAAAAGCTGTTAAAAAAAATAAAAAAATAAGTTACAAACATTTTAAAAATATTACAACATACCCCTAATGTAACCCAAACCCCCCTTACAAAAACCTAACACTAATCCCCTGAAGATCATCCTACCTTGAGTCGTCTTCACTCAGCCGAGCAGCGATGGAACCGAAGTGGACATCCGGAGCGGAAGAAGTTAATCCTCCAAGCGGCGCTGAAGAAATCTTCCATCCGATGAAGTCATCATCCAGGCGGCGCTGAAGAAGTCTTCGATCCGGGCGATGTCATCTTCCAAGAGGCGCTGAAGAGGTCTTCTATCCGGGCGATGTCATCTTCCAAGCCGGGTCTTGAATCTTCCTCCCGCCGACGCGGAACATCCTTCTTCACCGACGGACTACGACGAATGAAGGCTCCTTTAAGGGATGTCATCCAAGATGGCGTCCCCTCAATTCTGATTGGCTGATAGGATTCTATCAGCCAATCGGAATTAAGGTAGGAAAAATCTGATTGGCTGATGGAATCAGCCAATCAGATTCAAGTTCAATCCGATTGGCTGATCCAATCAGCCAATCAGATTGAGCTCGCATTCTATTGGCTGATCGGATCAGCCAATAGTATGCAAGCTCAATCTGATTGGCTGATTCCATCAGCCAATCAGATTTTTCCTACCTTAATTCCAATTGGCTGATAGAATCCTATCAGCCAATCGGAATTGAGGGGACGCCATCTTGGATGACGTCCCTTAAAGTAGCCTTCATTCGTCGTAGTCCGTTGGTGAAGAAGGATGTTCCGCGTCGGCGGGAGGAAGATTCAAGACCCGGCTTGGAAGATGACATCGCCCGGATAGAAGACCTCTTCAGCGCCTCTTGGAAGATGACATCGCCCGGATCGAAGACTTCTTCAGCGCCGCCTGGATGATGACTTCATCGGATGGAAGATTTCTTCAGCGCCGCTTGGAGGATTAACTTCTTCCGCTCCGGATGTCCACTTCGGTTCCATCGCTGCTCGGCTGAGTGAAGACGACTCAAGGTAGGATGATCTTCAGGGGATTAGTGTTAGGTTTTTGTAAGGGGGGTTTGGGTTAGATTAGGGGTATGTGGGTGGTGGGTTTTAATGTTGGGGGGGTTTGTATTTTTCTTTTTCAGGCAAAAGAGCTGAACTTTTTGGGGCATGCCCCCACAAATGGCCCTTTTAAGGGCTGGTAAGGTAAAAGAGCTTTGAACTTTATTTAATTTAGAATAGGGTAGGGCATTTTTTTATTTTGGGGGGGTTTGTTATTTAATTAGGGGGCTTAGATTAGGTGTAAGTAGCTTAAAATTGTTGTAATATTTTTAAAATGTTTGTAACTTATTTTTTTATTTTTTGTAACTTAGCTTTTTTTATTTTTTGTACTTTAGTTAGTTTATGTAATTGTATTTAATTGTAGTTATTTGTAGGTAGTTTATTTAATTAATTTAATGATAGTGTAGTATTAGGTTTAATTGTAACTTAGGTTAGGATTTATTTTACAGGTAATTTTGTATTTCTTTTAGCTAGGTAGTTATTAAATAGTTAATAACTATTTAATAACTATTCTAACTAGCTAAAATAAATACAAAGTTACCTGTAAAATAAATATAAATCCTAAGATAGCTACAATATAATTATTATTTATATTGTAGCTATATTATGGTTTATTTTACAGGTAAGTATTTAGTTTTAAATAGGAATAATTTATTAAAGTATAGTGTAGTGTTAGGTGTCATTGTAACTTAGGTTACTTTTTATTTTACAGGTTAATTTCTCTTTATTTTAACTAGGTAGCTATTAAATAGTTAATAACTATTTAATAGCTATTGTACCTAGTTAAAATAAATTGAAAGTTGCCTGTAAAATAAAAATAAATCCTAAGATAGCTACAGTATAATTATTATTTATATTGTAGCTATATTAGGGTTTATTTTAAAGGTAAGTATTTATTTTTAAATAGGATTAATTTAGTTAATAATAGAAATATTATTTAGATTTATTTAATTAATATTTAAGTTAGGGGGGCGTTAGGGTTAGGGTTAGACTTAGGTTTAGGGGTTAATAATTTTATTACAGTGGCGGCGGTGTAGTGGGGGGCAGGATAGGGGTTAATAAATGTATTATAGGTGACGACGGTGTAGGGGGGGCAGGATAGGGGTTAATAGGTTTAATATAGGTTGCGGCGGGTTCAGGGAGTGGCGGTTTAGGGGTTAAACTATTTATTTAGTTGCGGCGAGGTGCAGGATCAGCAGGATAGGGGTTAATAATTTTATTATAGAGGGCGACAGTATAGGGGGGGCAGGATAGGGGTTACTAGGTATACTGTAGGTGGCAGCGGTGTCCGGGAGCGGCGGTTTAGGGGTTAATACATTTATCAGAGTTGCGGCAGGGTCTAGGAGCGGAGGTTTAGGGGTTAATACATTTATAAGAGTTGCGGCAGGGTCTAGGAGCGGCGGTTTAGGGGTTAGTAAATTTATTGAGTTGCTGGAGGCTCCGGGGGCGCCGGTATAGGGATAGAACAGTGTAGTTTAGTGTGAGTGCTTAGTGACAGGCTAGCAATAAAGCTGGGAAAAAGCCGAAGAGCAGCGAGATCAGATGAGTGATAACTCTCACAGTCCGCTGCTCATCGCCCCGCGGCTTTTTGACAGCTTTATTTGATAACTTAGGCGAACGTATTCAAGGTCCCCGGTGGCGAAGGTAGGCGAGCTTAGGCGGGCGTATTGGGCCGGCAAAGGCAGAAAAGTAGACGGCTTGATAACTACCCCCCATAGTCTCCATGGACTTAAATAACCTAGTCCACTGCTTGCCATCTAGGAGGTGTTTTTTTTTTTTCAATTCCTTGCTATTAGCATTTTCGCTGAGGTTAGAATGTAGAGAAGTAGATATTGTTTGTGGATAGGGAATTTTTTGATACCTAGGTGTAGTAGGACAAGGTCAGGATAAGAAACCTCTGGGAGATCCAGGGCCACACACACAGTGTGGAGCGTAGACCAATAAGGTTGAATTTTAGTGCATGACCACCATATATGGAGTGGGGTTCCTAGCTCCCCACATCCTCTCCAACACTCAGGGGAATGATCAGGAAAGAGTTTCTGCAGTTTTGTTGGAACTAAATGTCACCTGGTCAGTAGTTTAAAATAGAGATTGTACAATGTTAAGCAGTGTAAAGCTGATTTGGTTAGATTGATGGCTCTGGTCCACTCTTTAACTGTGTAAGTCTGTTTCAGCTCAGTCTCCCATGCCTCCATATGTCTTGTTTTAGTCAGTGTGGGGTCACCTAAGAGACATTTATAATGAGTCGTAAGAGGTTTGACCAGTTGGAGGTCTCCCAATAAGTAATTTTACGGGGTCTATCTGTCAGAAAGCCCCAAGATTTCATAAGGGATCTTAGTCTAAGAAATTCAAATTGAAGCTTAGTAGGAAGTTCCAGTTACTTGTAATTTCCTGGTATGTAAGCAATCTGTCATTTGAATAAAAATCCGTCAGTTGAGAGATTTCGACTTGCCTCCATCTATGTATATGTGTGTTAGGTAAACCGAAAAGAAGGGCAGTGATAGAATGAATCGGAGAGGGGTGCGGGGCAATAAGGGGGTTGTGCCTCAATTTGAACCATGCTAGTTGGCATCTCTTAATTAGGTGATTTGAAATGACAATATTAGTGGCTAAGTGTGAAGGGAGCCAAATTACATCAGAGAGATCAATATAAGATGGTAGTGACGCTTGCTCTAATTCTCTCCACCTCAGGGGTGGGAGGCCCTGTCCCTAGGCTGATACATGTATAACCATATCGTCATCATGATATAGTCGCACATTCGGAAGTCCTAACCCTCCTCTCTCTATAGGAGATTGCAAGATACTCGCCGCAACTTGGGTTTTTTTATGGTTCCAAACATAAATTTAACAGAGCTTGGAAATTATGCTGTATGCTCGCTGGAACTAGGATTGGAATGCACCGAATTAAGTATGTCACCTTGTGGAGAACCATCATTTTCAAGGCAACTATCCGACCAATCCAAGAAATCTTGTCATATTTTTTTGACTTAAGTAGTTTATCAATTTCTTTTAGCATGGCCTTATAATTGTTGTTAATGACGATTTCTCTATCATGGGATAGGAACACTCCCAAATGTCTGATCCCCCTGGTTGACCACTTAAAGGTGTATCTTCTCTGGATTTCTCTCTGCTTTAGTTGATCTAGATTTATCGAATATGCTTCCGTTTTGGTTAAATTAACTTTATAGTGTAAAATCTCACCAAAGATTTCCAAAAGAGACATTACAGGGACAGTGAACCCAAATTTTTTGTTTTGTGATTCAGATAGAGCATGCAATTTTAAGCAACTTTCTAATTTACTCTTATTATCAAATTTTCTTCATTCTCTTGATATCTTTATTTTAAAAAGATGGCATCTAAGCTAAGGAGCCAGACAATTTTTGGTTCAGAACTCTTGACAGCACTTGTTTATTGGTGGGGGAATTTATCCACCAATCAGCAAGGATAACCCAGGTTGTTCACCAAAAATGGGCCGATATCTAAACTTACATTCTTGCTTTTGAAATAAAGATACCAAGAGAATGAAGAAAATTTGATAATAGGAGTAAATTAGAAAGTTGCTTAAAATTGCATGCTCTATCTGAATCACAAAACAATAAAATTGGGTTCAGTGTCCCTATAATGTCTCTCAATTTTTTTGTTTTGTGATTCACATGCAATTTTAAGCAACTTTCTAATTTACTCCTATTATCACATTTTCTTGTTTCTCCTGGTATCTTTATTTGAAAAGCAAGAATGTAAATTTAGATGCCAGCCCATTTTTGGTGAATAACCTGGGTAATCCTTGCTGATTGATGAATAAATTCACCCACCAAAAAACAGTGCTGTCCAGAGTGCTGAACCAAAAATTGGCTGGCTCCTTAGCTTAGATGCCATCTTTTTAAATAAAGATCAAGAGAACGAAGAAAAATTGATAATAGGAGTAAATTAGAAAGTTGCTTAAAATTGCATGCTCTATCTGAATCATGAAAGAAAAAAATTGGGTTAAGTATCCCTTTAAGGGTGGAAGCGATGTTATCAGGTCTGTAATGAACAATGTCAGGTCATCTGTGAATAATGCTAGTTTTTGCACCGTGTCACGTATTTGGAGGCCTTGTATTGCCCTATTTTGTCCAATTGCTTCTGCTAATGGCTCTATGGCCATGGCAAATAGGAGTGGGTACAGGGGGCATCCCTGTCTAGTCGCATTTTTCATCTGGACTCTAGGAGAACAAAAACCCAATCCCTTAACCACTGCTGTCGGAGATGTATATAATGCCTTGATGGCTATGCTAAAGGATTCCAGTATCCCAAAGATTCTCAGGACCTCAAACATGTACCACCACCTCACCCTGTCAAACGCCATCTTGATATTTGTCTTTATTTATTTTAATCTTTGCAGCTTTTAAAAGGATATGAAATTCAAAATTAAACCTACATGGTTCAGATGCAATTTTTTAGTTAGTTTCCTATATTGCAGAAGCATAGTTAGGTGGCCTCTGGAGCATCAGTGCATTACTGGGAGCTAGCTGAGGACTATAGCTGTGACATATAGCCCCCCTCCGCTGATATCACAGATGAGTGGTGATGCTGGAACAGTGTTACTAAAGCTCTGACAGCCCCTTCTCTTGACAGAAGAGGCCATCATTTACCCCTAAGGAACTTATAAATACCCCACTCAGAGGTGGCAGACAGTATAAGAAGCAGCACCTGAGTGAGCCTACCACGTAAAAAAAGAATGTCTTGCACAATGTTGTTTACAATATATGCTCCAAATGTATAATCTGTAACTGATTAGTCTGCTAACATAAACAACATATGGTTAGTTTAGGTAAAGTGCAGAAAAAAAAACTGATGCTTAAAGATCACAAACATCTATTGCTCAACAATGAAAGGGTTAAGATATGTCAATAAAGATCCTAGGTCACAAGTCTGTTAAAATATAATTTAAAACCCTGCACATACTATATATATATCACATTCACTCATCCTACAGGTGGCACAGGGCTCACCAGTTTCTGGGCACAGTTTTGTAATGCTTGGGGGTATGTTATCCCCTTGACTGCTAGAGAAGATCAAGGCGCCAGGGTATTTTTAGGGGGTAGTAACAATAGTTATTGGTTTAATGTACTTCATTGCATGAAATATTTTACAAATAGCAACCAATAAATTTAAGGACCTGGGCAGAACTTTTGTTAATGGGAAATTAAACAGTTTTTGTTATTTGTTCTAATAAAAAAGCACTAAGCAGTGGGTTATACTTAATAGAAATCATTGCAATATGTATTATTTAACAAATACAAAACAAACAGAAGTGTAAGGAAGCGGGTCTAAGTGAATTAAAACATTAATAACATACACTCTTTCAAACCTTAAACAATAGAGTTATGTCCAAGCACATAACAATATCACTGGGCAGTCTTTGTGGCTAGTCACTCCTATAATCATCTATCTGAACTGTATGCGCAGTTAGTCCCACGAAAAATCTTCAGCCGAGATGCGGTTTTTAACATCCAGTACAATCTTACAGTTCAGATCTTCACTTTCTCCGGACCACTGCAGTTTCTCAGATGTTGGTGAAAGTAGTTCAATGCTTGGGAGCAGGGCCGGCCTTAGGGTATGGCAAGTGAGGCGGCTGCCACGCCGGTGCAATAAAAACAATTATATTTTTTTGGCGCCAATTTTCTTTTTAAATTGGCGCAATGTGTCAGTCAGTGGACTGTAGAAGAGCGGAGTGGCAAGCCGTGATGGTCGGGTGGGAGGAAAAGGAGGAGGTGGTATTGTGAGCAGCAGAGAGAGTGGGAGTCGCACTCGCAGGCATCAGAGAGAGAGAGAGTGGAAGCCAAGTGTGGGACCATCGGATTGAGGAGTAGTCAGGGCGAGGGCTGGCTGTGCATATTAATCATGAATCATGGTAAGCAGCTGCAGAGCTAAGAAACTTTTCCCATTTTCCCTCCTAGGCTGTATAAAGTCATTCCGGTCCAAGACAGACTCCATGTGTGTGTAAATTTCAAGTTCATTTTGAGCTGGCAGTGGTCCATGGGGGCAGCATTTTATTGAAGGAGGCTGGGGGCAATTGAAGGGGGCTGGGGCATAATTTTATTTCAGGGGGATTCATTTTATTAAATAATAAATATCCAGATTCTAGAGGTATCTAATCTGCTCACAAACTTGCATGAAATTAAGCCAGGGTTAGGGTATCATGTACTGTCTTTACTTGGGGCGGGGGGGGGGGGGAGGCAGTAGGATTCTAGGGCAGCAGAAAACCTAAAATACGCCACTGTGTGGATATATGTGTATATAAGTATATCCGTGTGTTTTTGTGGTACAGTGCATTGCCCCATTTATTTTAAGTATTTTTTGTTTTGGGTAGACGCCCCGCGCTGTCAATCTGCCTAGGGACCTGCCCTTGCTAGGGCCGGCCCTGGTGTCTCTGTAATGTTCTTGTTATCATAAGAAAACACATAAAAATAAGGCCCAGTTCAACTCAACTGTTCCTAATTGTCAGCATAATTCTTCATTATACAGTATACATAAACAGTTGTTCCAATAGTGCAAATGGTATATTGCAATAAATACGTTATAGTGCTTCACATTAGTGGATTTATATGTTGTTTTTTTATATAAAAAATGTTGTGCATTACCTTAAATTATTTTTCTTCTATTTTTTTTTTTCCATTTTAAAAGCTGTGGAGTGGGGTTGGAGCAGAGATTGGGCGGGGTTGGGGGCGGGGAGAAAGGGGGCCCCATTTTGTCATGCTGCCTTGGGCCCCCAATGGCTAGGGCCTGCCCTGTTTGGGAGTCCAGATTCCTCTCATGAACGTGCAAGATGCGTAATCTCTTGTAGCACCACAAACAGAGTGCTAGCCTTTTGCTGGGTAAAGCACTGATTTCCTTAACAGACTTATTATGTCAGATGCTTTTTACGTTATTTACACTTCAAGATAAAATCCCAAACCCTGTCTTACTTTTTTGAGCAAAATTCCATTGGCTTCCAAATCTCTGAACATTTCCTAAACTTCCTGACTTCAGTTATCAAACTTGTCAGTGACATCATCTCCATGTATTATTCAACACCTTTTATTACTTTTTTAACTTAAAGTGACACTATATACACCAATTTCCATCTAACTGCATGTAATAGACACTACTATAAAGAATAATATGCACAGATACTGATATAAACATCCAGTATAAAACTGTTTAAAAATTAACTTAAAAGCTCCCAGTTTAGCTCTGTTGAAAAGGGTAGCTGGAACACCAACTACTAGTGGTTCTATAGCACAAAAAGCAGTCACTCCCCCTTCCTCTGCATATGAAAAGACTCTTAGCACAAACAGCAGCAAGCTGGAGTACGTATACATCAGTATTATCCTAAAACTTTTGGGCTTGGTTAGGAGTCTGAAAATCAGCACAATATTATTTAAAAAATAAGCAAAACTATACTATATATATATTCTATATAAATGGATCATCTACAAAACTGTTTTGCAAAGAAAAATCTAGAGTGTAATGTTCCTTTGATTTGTTCAGGATTCCTTACTTCCTGTCACAGCCCTGTAAGGAAGAGGGGGCTGTGCAGGAAGGGAATTTAGTTGTTATCCTTTGATGTGTTGCTAGGTGGAATAGGTTTATTGTCTGTGTTCAATATAGGACTTTTCAACAAAACTCCTTTCACCATAAAACTTAAAGGGACACTCAGGTTAAATTACATTTTCATGATTCAGATACAGCATGTCATTTTAAACAACTTTCCAATTTACTTCCATTAAAAAAAATGTGCACAGTATTTTATATTTACAATTTTTGAGTCACCAGATCCTACTGAGCATGTGCAAGAATTCACAGACTATACGTATATGCATTTGTGATTGGCTGATTGCTATCACATGGTACAAGGGGAGTGGAAATATACATAACTTTGAAATTTGTTATAAAAAAAAACTACCACTCAGTTGAAGTTCAGACTAAGTGCTATTGCATTGTCTTGTTATCTTGCATTTTTTGATTATGCAAATCTAATGTGTTGACTGGTCCTTTAAGTTTTGTAATAGTAGCTCCCTTATCACAATGATAAGATTTTTTTAAGTGCTCATTGAGGCCCTGATGATGCCATGAGGCAGTAAAATATTCCAAGCTCCCGACATAGTGGCATTGCCAAGAGGCATTTTCTATACATGCCATTAGTCGGTGATGCTGGCTTTAGATAACACCCAGCATCACCAACCATATTGGCGATGTGTTGTAAAAGATCCCTAGAAATATAACTGTTGTGTGCCTAACCAGTGTTCCTTATACCTATAAACCAAATTACCCCACGATCGCAAACTAACACTACAGTAATAAATATCTAAACCGCCACTAGCCTAATGCAAATACTATACAAGTATTTACTGCAAGTACAATTCTATTAACCCCTATACCGCCACTAGCCTACCGCAAGTTATTCTATTAAAGGACCTGTAAATACAGTAGATTTGCATAATCAACACATGCATGATATAAAGACAATGCTAAAGCACAGAGGGGCAGATTTAATAAGCAGCGGACGATCCGGCAATCCGTAAGACCGCTGCTCCTTAACTTGTCCACCACCTTTTAGGTGGCAAACTGCTATCATGATTGACACTCCCTGCTAGCAGCCCATTGGCTACAAATGTGCAGGGGTGGCATTGCACAATCATTTCTTGTGCAATGTTAAATGCCGACAGCGTATGCTGTCGGCATTTAGCGATGCAGGGCGAACATGATTCACTATAGCGAATAATGTCCCCCCGGGGTTTAATAAATTGACCCCTTAGTCTGAACGTCAAATGAATAGCAGATTTGTTTCTGACAAATTTTAAAGTTATTTCGATTTCCAATCCCCCTGTATTATGTGACAACTGTGAGCCAATCACAAATGCATATACGTATATTCTGTGAATTCTTGCACATGCTGAGTAGGAGCTGGTGACTCAAAAAGACTGTGCACTTTTTGTTAAAGGAAGTAAATTATAAAGTTGTTTAAACGTGCATGCTCTATCTGAATCATAAAAGTTTAATTTTGACTTAAGTGTCCCTTTAACCCCTATACTCCCACTAGCCCATTGCAAGTACTATCCTATTAATGCCTAAACCGCCACTTACCCACTACAAGAATCTATCCTATTAACCCCTATCCTGCCACTATCCCACCACAAGTACTATTCTATTAACCCCTAAACTGCCACATACCCACCACAAGTATCTATCCTATTAACCCCTATACCACTAATAGCCCACCGCAAGTACCCTACACTATTGACCCTAAACCGCCACAACCCCCAACACAAACTAACCCTGCTCTACCTAACACCTGACCCCCCTCTAAACTAAACGCCCTAAGTTACTTTAATAATAAAAAAAAATAATCTACAATAGCCCTTATAAGGGCCTTTACTAGGGCATTGCCCTAAAGATATTTCAGCTCTTTTACAATAAAAAACAATTACAACCCCCCTATAATACAAGTAGCCCCCACCTCCCAAAATAACAAAATCTACCTAAAAAAACTATCCTAGAAAATAAAAGGTAAAATAAAAAAGCCTATTCTCAAAAATGTAAAAAAAAAAAAAAATCCAAAAAAGCCCTAACTAACCTCAAAGGTTGTACTCACCAATCAAAAATCTGACCACCTCCGCTCTGCATCTTTTCTTCAGCTCTCTTCCACGAGAGGCGACCAGGAGGCGGGATGAAGAGGGCCCAATGTCGGATAAAGAAGAGATTGATTTTTAAACGGTAAGTAAAACTTTTGGGGTTAGTTTATTTTAACTTCTATTTTTTAGGATAGTTTTTTTGAGATATAGTTTGTTATATTTTGGGGGTAGGGGATACTTGTATTGCAGAGGGGGGGGGGGGCTTGTAATTGTTTTTATTTGTAAAAGAGCTGAAATATCTATAGGACAACTAAGATTTCTTTTAGTTTAAAGTTTGTTTTTTTAGAGCACCCCTGGTGGATTTATGTGCATATTGTGATTCACATATAGTACATTTTTCTTATGTTAGCTGATAGTGTAGTTATAGTTTGCTTTGGGAGGTACCGGTTTATGCTTTAATCAGCTAACCACCACTTTACCTGTAGGGGGGTTAATTAGGTGATTATTGATGTTAAGCATTTAGTAGGCTTTATACACCTAACTACCCCCCATACCTGTATGGGGGTTGATTAGATGATTATTGATGTTAAGCATGCAGTAGGCCTAAATCTCCTAAACACACCCATACCTGTAAGGGGGTTGATAAGGTGATTAGGTTAGAGCATCTTAGGGGTTAATAGCGCATTTATCTACAATTTTTAAAATATTATGCATTTTTTGTATGATGCATATTCTTTTAACTATTGTATATAAATTGATAAGTATTTATTTTTTCTTGTTGTGTTTTTTATTGTAACCATAAATATATTTTTTTACATGTATATTTATGCTACAAAAGTCATTAGTATTACAATTGAGGTTTTACATAACAGACAGGCAGTTATGTAATTCTATAATTATAATGCAAATGTATTTTATAACATAAATATATATTTTATAAATATATATATTTTTAAAATAATAAACACATCAAACAAGAATATCTACATTTTAATGTATATCCAGTACTTAAACTAATATGCATTATAGATGAACATGTGTAGATACAAAGTAGTCAGGTCTTGCATTGATATTCAACATTTAAAATGGTGTGTATGGTGTATGTATATTGCATAATGTTTTAAGTATTGCATATACATTAAAATGTATTTATGTTAGCTTTTTGTGTTTATTAGTGTTTACATAGATATATGTATGTTAATATATAGTTATATTATGGTAGTCAGTAGCATTACATTATAATTTTACATAACTGGCATGTAGTTATGAGGAACTATATATTTAATTAAACTGCATTGAATATCAAATAATAAACACAACAAGCAACATTAATTACATTTTAATATATATGGAAATATTTAAATAATATTAATTCTACATATCAATGCATCATTTTAAACATTGAATGTGTAGGGCCTTAGATTATACAGTTAGTTTTAGGCCATATAGGGTTCAATATCTAAATGAAATGCAAAGTAATGTGCAATGCATATTGATTAAAGTGTTGTATATATCTATAGACTAAAAGGTATTTAAATGATGCTTTCTATTATTTTAAAAATAAGCATATTATTTCAAATAAAAATAGCAAGCAACCATTAAACACATTTTAAAATATCTACAATACATTAAAAATTCTAGATTGTACATGACAATACATATTTTGTCAAGGAGATTTTTTTTTGTAAACACTGGAGGGACAGCAAATCCTTGCTAGCCTAGCTAGGCTCCTGGAACTCCCCCCCCTTAAAATGGGTGTAGGGGATCAAGGGGTGCTACCCATTCCTCCCAGAAGGAAGCATCCCCAAACAAGTGGTATCCCTAGGTGCCTCATCACATTTCCGACAAGATACTAAAGAATGATTTGATCTCCAGCACCCTACTCGATCTGCACCACTTTTAAAAAATACCAGACTCGCTCAATTCCGATCTGGTGGTGAGTTCCAGGAGCCCGGCAAGGTATTACCGGCCCTACGGTGGTGGACTGACAGCGTTTTAGCGCATCTCTCTGACACATCATTTAAACATTGATTATAATTTTAGCAATATAGCTTCAAAGTTAAAATGTGGAAGTTTCCTATTTAGTATAGTTTATTATAGTGAGGTATTTTTCTGACAGTAGGCAGTATGTGGGAGTTAGCAGGGGAATTCCAGGGGTGTGTAGTTTACACATTACTTAAGTGTAGGCAGTATTAGGGGTGTGTAGGATTACTTTGACGTAGGTGCTTTCTATTAATTTAAAAATAAGCATATATTTTCAAAGAATAATAGCAAGCAACCATTGAACACTTTTTAAGATATCTACAATACATTAAAAATTCTAGGCTAGTAATGCGTTATACTGTTAGATTGTAACAAATGCTGATCAATTTATTATATGAGTCTTGTTCCCTCTGGTATAGTTTTGCCAATGTTTTTAAACAGTCCCATGTTACATATGTGCTGCGAGTTTCATTAAACTGCAAATCAGTTTAAAAAAAATAAATAAAATAATAATAAAAATGAAAAACAAGCCGGTGGGCGGGATTACTGGATGGAAGCAAGTGCTGGGAGCTCTGCATGTCTGAGCTACAAATAACGCTAAATTCTCATTCTACATCGCCATCCAGCTCCCCACATTATATGTCTTGCTAGGAGCCTTTGAAGCGGTCATCGCTAGCCGACTTTTTGAAAGTGAAGGGCGTCACATCGGCCCTAGCCCCCGGGAGCAATTTACGAAACCCTTGGGGTCCGCCATCTTGGCGCATCAGTTCAGCTAACTCGGGCACTGTTAAAACTGATTAACAGCTGATGCTGGAATCCTGGTTTATATTAACACAGTGGCTGCACCCCCTACCAACATTATAACAAAGAAGTATTACAGATTTTGCCGCGCTGACGATAACCATTGCACACCCCCGCTACAACCATGCAGTGTGCAGTTGAAATGGTGCTGACTGATTTATGAGACTTATTCGTACCTCTATTTGACTCACTCATTGCAGAGTGTTCAAGCCTAAGTGAATCAATTCGGCTGAGGCCGGCCCAGACCCCCGATGGCAGAGCTCGGCAAGGTAACGTGAAAGAGTCGGCGCCAATTTCAAAACAAGAGGCAGTGAATACCATTTTGGATGCCGGGAGAACAAGTGGTATCAGCATATCACCGGGCTTTATGCAAGAACGGATGGAGCCCGGAATTTCCCACAAGACATCAACCGGCACTATTCAAGAGAGAAGTGGAGTCGTTCTTCTACCATCCTGCTCCGTTGACTCGCTGCAGGGCTCTCTCCAAGTACTGTGCACCAAGCTGACCTCGATATACCTACCGGCTTACAAGACATCTGAGGTCAATACACTTGCACACTCCCTTCGGTGTCCGCGGCAATTTCTTCTAGGGGTGCTGCTCTCCCCATGTCGCTATGTGTATCATGCTGGCTGGCTACCAGACTCACCCCATGAACCGCTGGCTCAGGGCAAAGTTGGTATCGGCTAGAATGGGAGGACCGCATGCAGGCTGACTCAGATGGTATATGGACTAACGCTTCTCAAATTTGGACTGGCTCCATTAAACTGGAAAAGAGATAAGGTTATGCATAACTCTGTAGGGGTTTCTAAACAGAAACCATCTACTATGCAAATATGCTGTGTATTTTTATTGATATGCTTACTTGGTTCATCTTATGGGTCTTTAGCAAATTTAAACTGATTTGTTCCCTCTAACAAATGTTCTCCTACGTTTGGTAAGTTGCAATAGTTGTGTTATGTTGAGTTGGGGTCGTTTCCACTGCAATCTTCCTGTCACAACTCATTATATGCTCTTTTTTTAGATTAGGGCAATTGAACATACCGTAGCAGAAACAGCTCATATGCAATGTTGTCAATTGTCTTATACTCGCCAGCAGACATGTTTATGAATAGGCGAAGCCTTGCAACTAGATAGTTTTAGATATGTTCTTTTTTGTTGGACATACTGCAACACTCTAAGTTTTGTTTGATCCCCACACAGCTCCCCTGAATACATGGTGCTAAGAGTTTTACTTGAAATATGGCTTCTGTATCTTTATGTATTCTAAATACCAATGGGCTATAACAGCTCCCTTTCTGGCTCATTCTAGGTTAACTGCATAGATATAATGTACAGGATGTAAACTGAGTAAGCTGAGGGAGACAGGGGCTGAACTCTGTGCGACATAACCTGCTAGTAATTCCTTAGTGCTCCAGCCCAAATTAAATATACTATATATAGTCTTACCTATAAAGTCCTACCTTTTAAATCCAATCTTACCTAACTACTAATTCATCATTAATTCCTATAAATGTTCTGCAGTTTGACAGGCTGCATCTATATGGGGCTGCATTGTGAGTGCTATCCCAGAGATTTATCAGGGCTTATAGCATCCTAGCTAAAGTTGGCTATACTTATACAGCTCCCTTTACATATTGAAGGTATTGCAGAAAAGGGCTGTTTATATCGCAACTCAGCTCATCATACTAAGCTCAGAGGCAAACCTACATGTTTCCAGCTCAATTAGGCGTTATCTTGGTAGTTGGTACCCTAATGTCCCTCTAGGTTTTGCCTCTTCTAAACCCCTTTGGAATGCCTGAAGTAATACCTTTTTTAATCCCTAAATTCAATATGTGATACAGGTATATATCTGCTGGAGCATCTCTTAACCCATTGAGAAAACAAGCTCTTATACTGGTGTCTTCCATTCATGCTCAGCTGGGGATTGTATTAATATTAATATATCAATACGTCTATCTTCTATTAGGCAGTTATCCACATGCCTCTAAAAATACTTGGGATTGGGGTGATTTAGTTTTTGTTTATATGTTTAGGTTAGTGAGTCTTATGTTATTGATTTGTTATATGTTGTGTTGTTTAAACTAATATAAAAAATTAAGAGGTGCAGGTGCAGTGGGAGATAACAAGCAGCTGATGTTGATATAGCCCTCACTGCATGGGTTGATCCATACTATAACACTGTTCTAATCGTAAACTAGCAGATTACATATGTGCCATACGTTATGAAAATGAGCTGTTAACCCTCTTTGTATTCTCTGATAACAACTGTATCAGTAATGACATTGTATCGATATTCAACATGTTGTGCTTAATTCAGGTTATGAAATGTAATGTCACTGTAATCTGGCATGTCATTGTATGCATCTAACTCATTGTACCTGTAACTCTTTAATAAAAAGAATTTAAAAAAAAAAAAAAAAATCTAGATTGTATATGACAATACATATTTTGTCAAGGAGATTTTTTTTGTAAATGCCGGAGGGCCAGCAAAACCTTGCCAGCCTAGCCAGGCTCCTGAAACTCCCCCCCCTCCCCCTTAAAATGGGTGTAGAGGATCAAGGGGGTGCTACCTATTCCTTCCAGAAGGAAGCATCCCCAAACAAGTGGTTTTCCTAGGTTCATTAAATTGCCGACAAGATACTAAAGAACGACTTGATCTCCAGCACCCTGCTCGATCTGCACCGCTTTCAAGAAGCACCAGACCGGCTTAATTTCCGATCTGGTGGTGGGTTCATTCCAGGGGTGTGTAGTTTAGACATTACATAAGTGTAGCCAGTATTAGGGGTGTGTAGATTAACTTTGACGTAGGTGTAGGCGGTCGGTGGGAGGTAGTGAGGCAGTTATGGGGGGAGTGTAGGCTAGATGTAATGTAGGTATAGGCATTCAGGGGGAGTTAGGGGACATGCTGGGGGGTAGGCTGCACTTTGATTTGGACACATTGATACCAGATCGATATGTTTGAGTCTGCAAAGTGCAGGTTGAGAGGAGGGTAGTGGCCATGTTTGTCTTTTCCACTATCATTACCTGAGATAGTCAGAGTAGGTGTAATAATGTGCCTACACTGAAACTATTTTTAGTTTCAGTGAGTGCACTGTCTTCGCTGTGTAGGCACACTTCAAATAGCCCACCCCCAGCTGCAGCAAAATGCAGTGATGTTGGCAATGTGGGTGGTGACGTCACGCTCCCATTGACTTCTATTGGAGAGACATCACCACACGCCAGCACTGCTCGGACACGCCTCTTTTGTAAAAAATCTCAAAAGACTGTCGGACTGCGAGGCCGACAAAACCAATAAGACCAATAAGACTGTAGATGCTTTGAATGTCAGGGCCTTAGCAA
Source organism: Bombina bombina (assembly GCF_027579735.1). Taxonomy (NCBI): domain Eukaryota; kingdom Metazoa; phylum Chordata; class Amphibia; order Anura; family Bombinatoridae; genus Bombina; species Bombina bombina. The sequence goes on from NC_069504.1 coordinate 1,084,071,963, forward strand.
GAAAAGTTGTTTGCTTTTTTTAACACAATCCATTTCTTTTTAGGTGTACTTTAATTTAACATATTTATTTGTATTAAAGGAGCGCTGATTAAAATCCCTTTGCAATAGAAATGGCTTTCTGTGTTGCTCATAAAAAATACACACGCCTCAGAGTAATATTGCAGGGGAAATGGTCAAAATAAATCATGAAAGAACATTCATTGGGGGATACATTTTGTCCCATAAAAATATAGAAGGAATTACATTATTCTACAAATTTGAAAGTCTATAAAACTATATAATCAGAATGGTGTCCTGGGAGATTTGGGTAAAGCTCAGAAATGCATAATTATCATTACTTTAACTTTACAGCTGAATTCTGTTAGGCTAATTAATGTACTCGCAATTGTACCCCTATTAACCTAGTGATTTCTACAGAGATCTGTACCCTCCATAGCAATACATTGCAGACATCTCTGGCAGTCATGGATTTAAAGGATTTTTCTTTGTTCCAAAATAACATAAAACTAAGGGCAGCTCTTACATTCAGTCTTCGTCATTTAAATTCCAAACACACATAATCAGCCCAAGGATTTCTGTGTCTCAGTTTTTTTCTTCAGAAAAGTAAGTCTAGTTTTTTGCTCCATGCAGTAAAACATATGCAATGACAGAAAAGTAGGCATATTCCTAGGTGCACACTCACTGAGAACAGCTGCCCAGTTAAAAGCATAATTTTATGTGCAGTATTCCCTCTGTTTGCTACTAATGTGCCAGCTATATCATCTACTTATGCCCTCTACTAAAGAAAACAGATAGGATTGTGGGATAGCAATAATGTTAACACAAATAGTAATGTGATTATTGGACACTAATAGGGTAAGAAGGCAAATAAACTGCACCCTGTGGGTCAGGATTCAGCTGGTATATTTACCAGCTTTTCCTGCACTATAAAATATATCCTACTGTTGGGGATTACTACCATTTCCTTCCTGTTTGCAAAATGTCAGCAGGTACCACTTAAAATGTGGCCACTTCTTGTCCCTCCCTCTATTCATCCAATCATAGCTGCAATATGTGGCACTGTCTCAAATTAGAAGACCTCTTTCACTATCCCTCCTTCTTCTATTTATATTGAGCAGGGCCGGACTAGGAAATCAGACCAGCCCTGGAAATTTATATGGCCCAGCCTAGCCCCTCCCCCTCTGACTCAGTCCCGCCCCTTTTGGTCAGCCCCGCCCCCTCCAGCTCCGCCTCACCCCCTCTGATTCAGTCCCGCCCCCTCAGCCTTGCACCACACACAGCACAACAAAAAATGGTTCTAGAGTATATACATATTAACACATATACACAAACTCACACATAGGCACTTACGCACACGCTCACACAGTCTCATGCTACAGTCTCAAACATGCTCACACACACACACACATAGGCTCACTCACAGTCTCTCTCACACTCACACACACACAGGCCCACTCACACAGTCTCTCTCTCTCTCTCTCTCACACACATAGGCCCACACTCACACAGTCTCTCTCACACACACACACATAGGCTCACACAGATGATAACATTTACTGTTACAGATCTGAAAATCCATTTTTTTTCTTTTAGTTTTTATTAAAAAATCAAATCACACGTGACATGACTCAGGCCTCAGCTCAGCTCTGACTCTGACAGACAGTAATGTGTCAAAACCCATAATAAATAATAATTGTTTGAGGTTGGCGACTCAAGCTGGCAGTGGCTGGTGGTGGTAGAGGTGAGGTCAAGTCAGTAGTTCAGTACAGTAAGTACTCTAAACTGGACTTGTTGTTCATCATCATGTACAGTTAACATAATCATTCATTCAAATCACATATTCACATTGACATTAATAATTATTAAAACTGTGTTGACTCACTGTTCATGTTCACATCATTCATTCTTCAATGCATTCACTTTCACATTTAATTATTAAAAAAATATACTACATTAATTTGTGGCTTCTGTGTTGTATGTTGCACTTTTAAGTTGGGTCTGTGAAAATGTGAATAATGCAATGTCATTTTTTTTTTTATTCACTGAATAGTTGAATAGAATGGTTGTCAGAAAAGTAAGAGTTTGCTCATTTAAATATCAACAAATGCTGCAGTATTATTTACAGTAATGCAACTCTGTGCTTGATAGTCACAGCAAAAGACGTTTTATTCTTCCTTGCTTTCTGCACGATCTGTTTCCAACAGAAAGTTGGTTTCTACGTTTTGAAAATCTATATGTATTTGATAAACATATATAAAGGACTTTGCTTCTGCATAGTAAGAGTTAAATAGAACAGGTGATTGTTATGGCGGCAAATACAACCTGTCCCTACTGACTATATAACTTTAAACCTACTTTGAATGTGCCTATTACATTGATTCACTTTGCTATTTGCTCCTTACTAGTACTAGTACATACCGGTGATGATGATGATCGATTCAATTGTCTTGAATCCAGTGACTGCAGTGCCAACTGGCTGCCCCCAAGTTGCCAACTTCACTTGCCGCCGTTCTTTTTTGTGCAGACAGTCCACTCAGTCACACACTCACTCAGTCTCCACTGTCTGTGTCTGGCACTGTCCCGCCCGCGGCCGCCTTCAAAGTCAACGTCATCCCTGCACCTACACGTGACCACGTGGCCTGCTGCCGCCTGCCTGCTGCAACTTTCCTTTTTTGGCTTTCTCCTCTCAAACGGCTCTATCTCTGACGCATGCGCAGTTGCGCAGTTGCGCACTTGCGCGCAGGCGCGTCACCTCACCTGTGAGAACTTAAGAGTCAGACACAGATTCTTCAGTGATCTCTCACTACTCGCTCAGTCAGTGTGCCCGTTGTTGTTACGTCACTCACTGACTCACGTAAGCCGTAGCCGCCGCCGGCCCGCCCCACCTGACCCCCCGCCCGCCGCTGCGCCCCAGCCCCACATAACTAAGACAGAGACTAATACTATTAATAATAAATATGTATGTATATGATATGAGTGCTGGAGTCACTGGAGTGTGTGTGGGACTTAGACTACTCATTACCGCAATAACGCAAGCAAAAATTAGCAGCAGCACTGCAGCAGCCAGCCAACAGCTGGCTCTGAGCCCAGGCAGCCCAGCTGAGCTGCAGGCAGGCGGCCCACCGGGATTTTTCCCGGTATCCCGGCTGCCCAATCCGGCCCTGATATTGAGGGATGGGAGGTGTTACATTTTTTCTTAAGTTGAGTGATTGTTAACCCAAAGAAGTTCTAAACTATGAATAATGGAGTCCAGAGAAGAGGGGGACTTTATCTACTTGTTATTTTCCCTTTTTTTAAAAATTCCTCTGCTCCCTTGCTTACCATTCTCCTTGCACTACCTAGTGCTCTGGATATATTAAAATATGCTATATTGCATATTCTGGGTAATTGTCACCTTTTGAAATTTTGGGGTGCTGATAGTAATTAATTGAGGCACATAAAGCACCTCCCAGCACCCCATAGAACTACCAATGTTGTTAGGATTTTGGGCATTCAGAATAAAAAAAGCAGAACATAGGCAATGGAGGTTTGAGCCAGAAGTTAGTCACTGTGGCTACTAGTGAAAGTGGCTGGAGTTGCTTATGAGGCTGGAATTGCTCATAGGGGTTGGTTTGCTTGTGGGGCCATAAGTAAAATAAAAATTTGGTCTGGGTTGCTTATTGTATCAGACATGTTTTGAATTAATTACAGTTGTGTAAGTCTAGATTTGGATTCATTACATTGAAGGCTTCTGGGTAGGACCAGAGAAACCCCTAAAGTAAGGAAAGTGCTTGTATCTCTATATAATGAGAAACCCAATGCGTGGTAGCATGAGGACTTTGGATATTGCTAACACATTCACCCTATAGACTTCAATGGAGAGCGTAGAAGAAAAATCCTAACACCCCTCATGCTCCAACCTTACAGGACTTATTAATATTTCCCATTCCAATGTTTTTCGCATACAGGGATATGTTATTTTTATTGTAAAAATGTATTTCTATGTATAGATGTATACACCTATACCTGTATATCTAGTCCTATAAATATTATACACAATAGGTATCAATATATATTTTGCAATAACATTATCAGATATTTATATAAATATATATTTAATAATAAAAAGTAATTTTTCGTAAAGAACATAGGAATGTAAAATAGGTGTTTCATAATGTAGGTCTAACGTTAGCGCATATGAAAACGTAAGGCACACTATTAACTATTACATTTAAAATAATAAAAATACTGTTAAATAAATAAATAAATATATATATATATATATATATATATATATATTCTATGGATTATTTAGATTTTTTTTCAGTATTTTACATTCCTATGTTCTTTGCATAGATTGTTTTTATAAATTATAGCCTTTTGCAGTCAATTACATGGCCATATACCATATACCTTTTAACTCTTATAAATATTTTTTCGTAATATTTATATGTCTAATTTCTATTAGCTAGTGTTAATATGAGAGTAACAGTATATGTTATTGTATTTATGTTATTTTAATTGACTGGCATTTTGGGACTGGACTGACCTTACTAGGCGGGGTCAGACTGATATATTTCAGGAAAGTTCTCCTCTGAAAAGAACAATTAGGCTGCTCCTAGGCTGTAACTCGCTTCAGAACAAAATACTGAGCTGTTGTTCATTCTTGATAGCGCTCTTCTCTTTAAGTATGCATTTGTATTATGACCCTGGGAAAGTCTCCCTAGAGCTTGACTCCTTGCCCAATGTGCTTAGAGGAATATAGCTGCACCTCACTAATGAGACCCAACAAAGGCTTAAACATTAGTCTGGGGTTGTCATGTTCCTTGTTCAGGAGAATTGCCTGGTATTTTGGGGCTGGACTAACCTTACTAGGCGAGATCAGACTGATATACTTCAGGAAAGTTCTCCTCTGTGAAAAGCACAATTGGGCTAAAAGAGGCTGCTCCTAGGTGGTAATTTGCCATAGAACAAGATACTGAACTGTAGTTTGTTACAGGTCGAGCTATTCTCTATCTGTATGCATTTGTATTATGACCCTGGGGAATTCACAGAATATTCGTATATGCATTTTGCGATTGGCTGATGGCTGTCACATGATGCATTGGGAAGGAAAATGTAACTAACTATATAATTAGTCAGAAGAAAATGTACTACTCATTTGAAATTCAAACGAAGGGTTAGAAAACAAGTGGAGCGCTATTTTCATGCATTAATTCACCAAGCAGAGGCTTTTTACGAGCGTCAGTTTGCGTTCGTATTTCAAGTTAAAAGTAAAATGTTTGCGTAAATGCAACCTAACTTGCGCAAAAAACCTCCATTTAAGGAAGTTGCAATCGTGTTAACGTACTCCCTCATAGGGGCCAATATATTAAGGGCTGAACGGCCCCTAATACCTCTGTTTCCGCACGAGTCTTCAGGCTCACAAGAAACAGCAGCTATGAAGCAGCGGTCTTAAGACCACTGCTCCTTAACTGGTCCACCGCCTCTAAGGCTGCGGACATCAATCTGCCCAATCCTATACGATCAAGCTGATTGACACCCCCTGCTAGCAACCGATTGGCCGTGAATCTGAATGGGAGAGGCATTGCACAAGCAGTTCACTAGAACTTCTTGTGCAATGTTAAATGCAGCATTCAGCGATGTCTGGCGGACATGATACGCTACAGCGTATCATGTTCACCAGACAATGATAATTCCGCCCCATTGACTTCAATGGTGTACGCAAACTGAAAAACCTAACATCCATACTCTTGCGCTTAACCACAATGCAAGAAGACCCCCACTATAATAACCCCTGCCACATAGCCCACTGCAATAAACTCCCTACACTATTAACCCCTAAACACCACATAGCCCACCACAATTTACCTCTCTAAACTATTAACACTTAAACTACCACATAGCCCACTGCTATAAACTACCTAACCTACTACAACTCCCATCGCAAAATGCCCCCTAACCTATTAACCCCCTAACTGCCACAAACTCATCGCAAAATACCCCTAGCCTATTAACCCCCCAACCGCCATAGCCCCATTGCAAAATACCCCTAACCTATAACCCCCCTAACTGCCATAACCCCACATTGCAAAATACCTCCTAACCTATTAACCCGCTAATCGCCACAACCCATCACAAAATACCCCCTAAACTCCTAACAGCTAACCCCCTCAAGACACCTAACCAAACACCCCTTAAGTTACAAAACATAAAAAACTAGGGCCTAGATTTGGAGTTTGGCGGTAGATGGGCTGTTAACGCTACGCAGGCTTTTTTCTGGCCGCACCATAAAATTAACTCTGGTATCGAGAGTCCAAAAAAATGCTGCGTTAGGCTCCAAAAAAGGAGCGTAGAGCATTTTTACCGCAAATGCAACTCTCGATACCAGAGTTGCTTACGGACGCGGCCAGCCTCAAAAACGTGCTCGTGCACGATTCTCCCATAGGAAACAATGGGGCTGTTTGAGCTGAAAAAAAACCTAACACCTGCAAAAAAGCAGCGTTCAGCTCCTAACGCAGCCCCATTGTTTCCTATGGGGAAACACTTCCTACGTCTGCACCTAACACTCTAACATGTACCCCGAGTCTAAACACCCCTACCCTTACACTTATTAACCCCTAATCTGCCGCCCCCGCTATCGCTGACCCCTGCATATTATTATTAACCCCTAATCTGCCGCTCCGTACACCGCCGCAACCTACGTTATCCCTATGTACCCCTAATCTGCTGCCCCTAACACCGCCGACCCCTATATTATATTTATTAACCCCTAACCTGCCACCCACAACGTCGCCGCCAGCTTCTTACAATAATTAACCCCTAATCTGCCGACCGCAAAGCGCCGCCACCTACGTTATCCTTATGTACCCCTAATCTGCTGCCCCTAACACCGCCGACCCCTATATTATATTTATTAACCCCTAATCTGCCCCCCTCAACGTCGCCGACACCTAACTACACTTATTAACCCCTAATCTGCCGAGCGGACCTGAGCGCTACTATAATAAAGTTATTAACCCCTAATCCGCCTCACTAACCCTATCATAAATAGTATTAACCCCTAATCTGCCCTCCCTAACATCGCCGACACCTAACTTCAATTATTAACCCCTAATCTGCTGACCGGAGCTCACCGCTAATCTAATAAATGGATTAACCCCTAAAGCTAAGTCTAACCCTAACACTAACACCCCCCTAAGTTAAATATAATTTAAATCTAACGAAATTAATTAACTCTTATTAAATAAATTATTCCTATTTAAAGCTAAATACTTACCTGTAAAATAAACCCTAATATAGCTACAATATAAATTATAATTACATTGTAGCTATTTTAGGATTAATATTTATTTTACAGGCAACTTTGTAATTATTTTAACCAGGTACAATAGCTATTAAATAGTTAAGAACTATTTAATAGTTACCTAGTTAAAATAATAACAAAATTACCTGTAAAAGAAATCCTAACCTAAGTTATAATTAAACCTAACACTACCCTATCAATAAATTAATTAAATAAAATACCTACAATTACCTACAATAAAACCTAACACTACACTATCAATAAATAAATTAAATACAATTTCTACAAATAACTACAATTACATAAACTAACTAAAGTACAAAAAATAAAAAAGAACTAAGTTACAAAAAATAAAAAAATATTTACAAACATAAGAAAAATATTACAACAATTTTAAACTAATTACACCTACTCTAAGCCCCCTAATAAAATAACAAAGACCCCCAAAATAAAAAAATTCCCTACCCTATTCTAAATTAATAAATTTAAAAGCTCTTTTACCTTACCAGCCCTGAACAGGGCCCTTTGCGGGACATGCCCCAAGAAAATCAGCTCTTTTGCCTGTAAAAAAAAACATACAATACCCCCCCCCAACATTACAACCCACCACCCACATACCCCTAATCTAACCCAAACCCCCCTTAAATAAACCTAACACTAAGCCCCTGAAGATCTTCCTACCTTGTCTTCACCTCAACAGGTATCACCGATCTGTCCTGGCATCCGGTGCTGAAGAGGTCCAGAAGAGGCTCCAAAGTCTTCCTCCTATCCGGCAAGAAGAGGACATCCGGACCGGCAAACATCTTCATCCAAGCTGCATCTTCGATCTTCTTCCATCCGGTGCGGAGCGGGTCCATGTTGAAGCATCCGACGCGGATCCATCCTCTTCTTCCGGCGTCTCCCGACGAATGACGGTTCCTTTAAGGGACGTCATCCAAGATGGCATCCCTCGAATTCTGATTGGCTGATAGGATTCTATCAGCCAATCGGAATTAAGGTAGGAATATTCTGATTGGCTGATGGAATCAGCCAATCAGAATCAAGTTCAATCCGATTGGCTGATCCAATCAGCCAATCAGATTGAGCTCGCATTCTATTGGCTGTTCCGATCAGCCAATAGAATGCAAGCTCAATCTGATTGAAGCATCCGACGCGGATCCATCCTCTTCTTCCGGCGTCTCCCGACAAATGACGGTTCCTTTAAGGGACGTCATCCAAGATGGCGTCCCTCGAATTCTGATTGGCTGATAGGATTCTATCAGCCAATCGGAATTAAGGTAGGAATATTCTGATTGGCTGATGGAATCAGCCAATCAGAATCAAGTTCAATCCGATTGGTTGATCCAATCAGCCAATCAGATTGAGCTCGCATTCTATTGGCTGTTCCGATCAGCCAATAGAATGCGAGCTCAATCTGATTGGCTGATTGGATCAGCCAATCGGATTGAACTTGATTCTGATTGGCTGATTCCATCAGCCAATCAGAATATTCCTACCTTAATTCTGATTGGCTGATAGAATCCTATCAGCCAATCGGAATTCGAGGGACGCCATCTTGGATGACGTCCCTTAAAGGAACAGTCATTCGTCGGGAGACGCCGGAAGAAGAGGATGGATCCGCGTCGGATGCTTCAACATGGACCCGCTCCGCACCGGATGGAAGAAGATCGAAGATGCAGCTTGGATGAAGATGTTTGCCGGTCCGGATGTCCTCTTCTTGCCGGATAGGAGGAAGACTTTGGAGCCTCTTCTGGACCTCTTCAGCACCGGATGCCAGGACGGATCGGTGATACCTGTTGAGGTGAAGACAAGGTAGGAAGATCTTCAGGGGCTTAGTGTTAGGTTTATTTAAGGGGGGTTTGGGTTAGATTAGGGGTATGTGGGTGGTGGGTTGTAATGTTGGGGGGGGGGTATTGTATGTTTTTTTTTACAGGCAAAAGAGCTGATTTTCTTGGGGCATGCCCCGCAAAGGGCCCTGTTCAGGGCTGGTAAGGTAAAAGAGCTTTTAAATTTATTAATTTAGAATAGGGTAGGGAATTTTTTTATTTTGGGGGTCTTTGTTATTTTAATAGGGGGCTTAGAGTAGGTGTAATTAGTTTAAAATTGTTGTAATATTTTTCTTATGTTTGTAAATATTTTTTTATTTTTTGTAACTTAGTTCTTTTTTATTTTTTGTACTTTAGTTAGTTTATGTAATTGTAGTTATTTGTAGAAATTGTATTTAATTTATTTATTGATAGTGTAGTGTTAGGTTTTATTGTAGGTAATTGTAGGTATTTTATTTAATTAATTTATTGATAGGGTAGTGTTAGGTTTAATTATAACTTAGGTTAGGACTTATTTTACAGGTAATTTTGTTATTATTTTAACTAGGTAACTATTAAATAGCTATTGTACCTGGTTAAAATAATTACAAAGTTGCCTGTAAAATAAATATTAATCCTAAAATAGCTACAATGTAATTATAATTTATATTGTAGCTATATTAGGGTTTATTTTACAGGTAAGTATTTAGCTTTAAATAGGAATAATTTATTTAATAAGAGTTAATTAATTTTGTTAGATTTAAATTATATTTAACTTAGGGGGGTGTTAGTGTTAGGGTTAGACTTAGCTTTAGGGGTTAATCCATTTATTAGATTAGCGGTGAGCTCCGGTCAGCAGATTAGGGGTTAATAATTGAAGTTAGGTGTCGGCGATGTTAGGGAGGGCAGATTAGGGGTTAATACTATTTATGATAGGGTTAGTGAGGCGGATTAGGGGTTAATAACTTTATTATAGTAGCGCTCAGGTCCGCTCGGTAGATTAGGGGTTAATAAGTGTAGTTAGGTGTCGGCGACGTTGAGGGGGGCAGATTAGGGGTTAATAAATATAATATAGGGGTCGGCGGTGTTAGGGGCTGCAGATTATGGGTACATAAGGATAACGTAGGTGGCGGCGCTTTGCGGTCGGCAGATTAGGGGTTAATTATTGTAAGTAGCTGGCGGCGACGTTGTGGGGGGCAGGTTAGGGGTTAATAAATATAATACAGGGGTCGGCGGTGTTAGGGGCAGCAGATTAGGGGTACATAAGTATAACGTAGGTGGTGGTCGGCAGATTAGGGGTTAAAAAAATTTAATCGAGTGTCGGCGATGTGGGGGGACCTCGGTTTAGGGGTACATAGGTAGTTTATGGGTGTTAGTGTACTTTAGGGTACAGTAGTTAAGAGCTTTATGAACCGGCGTTAGCCCAGAAAGCTCTTAACTCCTGCTTTTTTCCTGCGGCTGGAGTTTTGTCGTTAGAGCTCTAACGCTCACTTCAGAAACGACTCAAAATACCGGAGTTAGAAAGATCCCATTGAAAAGATAGGATACGCAAATGGCGTAGGGGGATCTGCGGTATGGAAAAGTCGCGGCTGAAAAGTGAGCGTTAGACCCTATTTTGAGTGACTCCAAATACCGGCGGTAGCCTAAAACCAGCGTTAGGAGCCTCTAACGCTGGTTTTGACGGCTACCGCCAAACTCTAAATCTAGGCCTAGGATTACAAAAAAAAAAAACTACCATTACAAAAAAAATAAAAAAACAACCAGTAAGACCTATCCTAAAGTCTAGTTACAAAAAAAACACCCAAAATAAAAATTCTAACACTAAAGCCTATTCTAAAAATTGCCCTTAAAGGAGCATTTGTTGGGCAGTGCCCTATTTGTTTGCATAAAAATACATCCTAAAACCAAAGTAACCCCCCACCCCCTAAAAAAACCTGTATAATTAAAAAAAACTTTTCCTAAAAAGATGCCCTGAAAGTTTGTAAGTGACAGCTCATTGCAAGGAGTAAAAATACCCTATTGTTTTTTCTACTGTGCCTGCAGCTATCTTCAAAGTAATTCGCTTATTTTATTCCCTTACAAGTATCAGTTAGTGAAGCTCTGCATCTTCACAATAGGCGCCGCCATCTTGGAGCTTATTTTTGTTATTTAATTTTCAAACTGTGAAAAAAAACTGCAAAAATGTAACAGTGCTCTCTATTATGTGAGCTAAATTGAAGTGCAAGGTACAGCTGTCAAAAAGCCTATAACACGTCAGATCTGTAAAAGTGCACTGCTTCTGTCACATGATGCACCAATACACTACAAGATGACGGCACCCAGTAAAAAATGCAGATCTTTTCCAGATAAGCCCCGCCACTAATGCAATAAGTGCACGCGTGAAAAGTTAAGCCCCACCACTTTTGCCAGCTCCAATTTAATGCACGCACGCTACGCAACCTTGACCTTTGAATATTTAAACGCGCGCCATGAGACGAGATTTAATGTTTATCAGTGAGGTATAACGTTATACTTTTGTGCTACACTGAGCTTTCCCGTTTTACCGTTCAGCACCTGAGCCAGCCTCTCGCTCTCCCAAGCGTCCACATCCTGCTGCTCTCCATGGTTTGCAGACCCTGTCATGTTGTTTGAGCTCCTACTGCTATCTCAAATCAAAATAAATGCCGGGCTTCCGGAGTCTTCTATCTCCATGGAAACCAACCCCCTTACGGTAGCTGCACTGTGTCACTATACATCGTTAGGCTGAGGTTTTTCACCCATATTGGCAAACAATAGGTTAAAAGCTAAGCGCTTCCATGAAACATGTTAGTTGGCAAACAATAGGTTAAAAGCTAAGCGCTTCCATGAAACATCTTATAATATAACTTTGGTAACTCACATAACATTAAATATCCTTGTTAAAAAAAAAAACACACAAAAAAACAACTACCAATTTGAGTTAAAATAAGAGAACGCTTTAAAGAAAGCTGTAGGTACAGGAGAGAAGACTTTAGCATGAGTAGTGACTTGCCATTGTAGTTGTACCCAGATGTTTAATGTCCCTTTAATAACAGAAGCCAGCTAGAATAAATAACAATCTTAAAAACCTACCTGTCATATATGTTTGTTTTTAAATCTGGTTGTCTCCTTTTAACACTGCTTCTTGATTGGTTAATCATTTGCTCTCTGCACTCCCTTCGATTGGTGACTTTGCATTCATTTAATTATATTAACACACAGCAACTCTCCAAAAGGTCCTTTCCACTGTTGTTCTGGGTAAATATCAGAGCACAGAGTGCATAGGAAGAGGTGACCGGAGCACCCGCAGGGCTTTCATGTAAGAAGCTATAAACACTGTCCTCTAGATAGTTATTGATTTCTAACAGACCTTGAAATGAAAGAGGCGACACAGAAAAACGTGACTTACATTTTATAGGTGTCTGAGTGAATTACTGTCGTATTCTTGGAGGATACAAATTGAGCCACTTTTCCGAGAAAAACACAGCAAGAGAATATATAGGAGTGGAGTGTATGAGTCTATTACCAGTCACAGGTAATGTATATATCTACTGTGACCAGGGAAACATCACAACATTATTCAGTCAAGTACAGCGCCAGGTCTGGGTGTAATATTAAATCAAAACAACCATGCTGGGAGGCAGGAGTGACGATTAAGCACTACTAAATATACAAACTTGCTAGAAGCAAGTTCCTTTGGTCATACTTTAGTGCACATAATTGCTCATCAACATAAACTAGCCACATTAAACGAAACGCGTTGGTCACTCATATTAGAAAGTGTTTCTGTGCACAAAAGTATGAATAGACAAGCAGTATAGACAAGGTGTATAAATAGTTAAATTCTGATGTAGTAACAAGATATCATTATCATTATGTGTGTGTGCTTTGATCAGGCAAGATCTAGAAGTAGTGTTGTCCTTTGCTATCAAAACTAGTATTGCAAATGGAGCCAAAACAACTAAATATTACTTTTTTAACCACTTCAGTGCTGATCCATTTCACACCAGTGTGTTGAGCTGGTTTAACGCATTTGGTTCCTGCTCACATTTAAAGGGACATCACACCAACATTTTTTCTTTCATGATTTAGAAAGAGAATGCAATTATAATCATCTTTCTAATTTACTTATATTATCTAATTTGTTTTATTCTCTTGATATTCTTTGCGGAAAAGCATATTTAGATATGCTCAGCAGCTTCTGATTGGTTGCTGCACATAGAAGCCTTGTGTGATTGGCTCACCATGTGCATTGCTTTTTCTTCAACTAAGGATATCTGAAAAATGAAGCAAAATAAATAATAGAAGTAAATTGTAATGTTGTTTACATTTGTATTCTCTATCTGAATCATGAAGGAAAGATTTTGGGTTTAGTGGCCCTTTAAACACTATTTTAAGTTTTATATATATCTATCTATCTATCTTTATATATATATATATATATATATATATATATATATATATATATATAGATATAGATATAGATATAGATATAGATATTTATATAGATATAGATATTTATATAGATATAGATATTTATATAGATATAGATATAGATATTTATATAGATATAGATATTTATATAGATATAGATATAGATATAGATATTTATATAGATATAGATATTTATATAGATATAGATATTTATATAGATATAGATATAGATATTTATATAGATATATATACATATATATTCATATCAGATGGTTCTAACAGGGAACATATACCTATTCATAGAGAACCATTGTTCTCAAGCTATTACTACTACAAAAGTGATTGCCTGACTATAGCTCCCAAAAATACAACTAGCACTGGATTTGAAAATGGGGTCTTCTTCCAAGCAACTCTACAAAAAAGCGTAATAACATTTTTATTGGATGATCACTGTCAACACACTGATCACCTGGCTAATGCCTAAAATAGTCTTGGGGTCTGTCTTTTTTGAAATAAGGCATGGTGGGGATGTCTAAGCAATTTTTATTTTTATTATGCATTCATCTCTTTTAATTAAATTATTTATTTTTGAGTTCTTCTTTCCCCTGAGATAACTATAATTTAATTGATTCAGGGGGGGCTACTTATCAAGCCGTCTGTCATGAGCGCTTCCGTTCATTGCCGTGTCGCCGCGGCTCCCGGAACTCCTCTGTGTCTCTGACGTCATGTTGCTTAGCAACATGACGCTTTCTCTCACACCCCTCTGATGACGGTTACGCTCCTGCCCTTTAAATCTCGGCGGGAGATCTGAATCTGGGCCCGTTTGTTTGTTTCCCTGGATTGTGAGTACCATATCAGTTTTATTCTTCTGTGTACCGACTTCTGCCTGCCTGACCAAGCCTCTTGCCTAATCCCTACTTGCTGATATTTGGACATTGACTTCTGCCTGCCTGACCTTGCCTGTAGCTATTACCCTTTTGCTGACACTTGGATGCCGACTTCTGCTTGCCTGACCCTGTCTTTTGCCTATACCTTTTGCTGATATTTGGATGCCGACTTCTGCCTGCCTGACCTTGCTTTGGCCTTTACCTTTAAACCTATTCTTTGTTAAACAAGACCTGCTTAAAAGGGACATTTACTTTTACAAGCTGCAAAAGAGAACTTTGCCTTTCTGTTTGTTATACACCTGCTTAAAAGGGACATTTACTTTTACAAGCTGCAAAAGAGAACTTTGCCTTTCTGTTTGTTATAAACCTGCTTAAAGGGACATTATACTTTTACAAGCTGCAAAAGAGAACTTTGCCTTTCTGTTTGTTATACACCTGCTTAAAAGGGACATTTACTTTTACAAGCTGCAAAAGAGAACTTTGCCTTTCTGTTTGTTATAAACCTGCTTAAAGGGACATTATACTTTTACAAGCTGCAAAAGAGAACTTTTCCTTTGTTTTACAAGCCTGCTAAAGAGGACCTTTTTCAGAAGTTTCAAAGTAAGAGCATTTCCTTTTTGTTCTTTGTACTACTTAAAGGGACGTTTTATCCTTTGTGGCTTTCCTGCATTCTGGAACAATATTCATTTTTGTTATCTTCTAATCTGCTTCCTGAGTGGGTCACGTCCTGGATATTTCTCAGTGTGCTAGCGTGTGCTTTCAATTCACGCTAGCAGTTGGGTTACATCCCGGATTGATTCCAGAGCGGCTGACATTACAAACGGGCCATAAAAATGGACCCCACTGAATTATCTATGGCCGTGGCTCACCAGGGACAGCTCTTGGGTTCTCATGCCACTCACTTGCAGTCTCTGGACACTAAACTTGATCAAATTACTGCTCTATTACAAAATTTGGTTGCTACCGCACCTCCCAATCCTAATCCCAATCCAAATCCGATTGAGGCATTACCTCCTCCGATTCCTAACAATCAGTCTCAGGTACAACTAAGTCCCAGGATTCCTCTTCCGGATAAATATGATGGGAATCCTGAAGAATGTAGAGGCTTTTTGAATCAATGCCGTCTTCATTTCCGAAATAGCCCTACTCTCTTTGCTACTGCCTCTTCTAGAATCACGTTTCTTATTTCCTTAATGAAAGGAAAAGCCTTGGCTTGGGTGTCACCTTTGCTAGAAAAGAATGATCCTATACTGTTGGATGTTGATACATTTCTATCTACATTCTCAAACGTATTCGATAAACCTGGAAGGTCATCCGCTGCTGAAGCAACTCTCCTGGATTTACGTCAAGGAAATCAACCAGTCTCTCAATATGCAATTGAGTTCCGCACCCTTGCCTCTGAAACCACTTGGAATCAGGGAGCACTCAGAGCCGCTTTCCGTAAAGGACTTTCTGAGCGTCTCAAGGATGAATTGGTGTATCGTGAACTTCCAGAGTCCTTAGAAGCCTTAATAAATCTCTGTATCTGTCTCGACGCCAGGTTTCGTGAACGCCAACAAGAAAAGGATAGAACACAGAGGACTGCCACTCGAACTCCTTTTCGTTTAGCTCCTCGTTTTTCTAGTCCAGTCACTCCAGCCTCTCCTACTACTGATCAGGCTGAACCCATGGAAGTAGGAAGTATAAAATTAACTGAGACTGAACGCTTAAGAAGACGGACTCTTGGCTTATGTCTGTACTGTGGCCTTAAAGGACATTTATTAAGGGATTGTCCTACTAGGCCAGTAAAAGCCAGGGCTTGACTCTAGTCCAGGGAACTGAGTTAAGCCAAAATAGTGGTCATTCCCTATACAAGAAACTCTTTGTTCCAGTAACTCTTCTAATTGGACAAAAGAAGATCTATACCCAAGCCCTAATTGATTCTGGTGCTGGAGGTGTGTTCATTGACTCTACATTTGTTTCTACTCATTCTATACCCTTACTAAAGAAGGAGTATTCCATTTCAGTCTCTACGGTCAGTGGAGATCCTTTGGGTTCTGGATACATTCAGTTTTCTACTCAACCCTTAATCCTCACCGTAGGAATACTTCATTCTGAGACAATTTGTTTCGATGTCATTCCCACTCCGCAATTTCCCATTATCTTGGGATTACCCTGGCTCCAGATTCACAATCCCATTTTTTCTTGGACTTTCGGTGAACTCACTTCCTGGGGATCTACATGCCAGACTAAATGTCTTCAAGAGATTACTAAGTTACCACTCACTATTGCTCTCACAGTTGAAACTCCGGAATCCTTACCTATGCATTTCCATGACTTTGTGGATGTCTTCTCCAAAAAAGAAGCGGAACGTCTTCCTCCTCATCGCCCTTTTGATTGTCCCATTGACCTCCTTCCTGGGGCTGCCTATCCTCGAGGCAAAACATATCCACTTTCTAAACCAGAAAACATGGCTCTGGAAGAATATATAAAAGACAATCTGGCTAGAGGATTTATTCGACCCTCCTCTTCCCCTGTAGGGGCTGGTTTCTTTTTTGTGGGAAAAAAGGATGGCGGATTAAGACCCTGTATTGATTATCGTGGATTGAATCAGATTACCATCAAGAACAGTTATCCTCTGCCCCTTATTCCTGAACTTTTTACTTATCTTCAGGGAGCCACCATTTTCACCAAACTCGACCTACGTGGTGCATACAACTTGATCCGTATACGCAAAGGAGATGAGTGGAAGACTGCCTTTAACACTCGATTTGGGCATTATGAATATTTGGTCATGCCCTTTGGGCTATGCAATGCTCCGGCGGTTTTCCAGCATTTTGTAAATGAGATCTTTCGTGATTTTTTGAATATTTTTGTTATCATATACCTGGACGACATCTTAATTTTTTCTCAGAACCACCAAGATCATGTGCACCACGTCAAGAAAGTACTTCAACGTCTAAGAGAATTCCATCTGTTTGCTAAACTGGAGAAATGTTCTTTCCATCAAAAAATCATACCCTTTCTGGGTTATGTAATATCGGCATCTGGATTCGAAATGGACCCTACTAAACTTTCTGCCATTTTGGATTGGCCTAGACCTGATTCTTTGAAGGCTTTACAACGTTTCCTAGGCTTCGCCAATTATTACAGAAAGTTCATCAAGAATTTTGCTACTATTACTTCTCCTCTTACTTCTCTCACAAGAAAAGGACAAAACTGTAAAGTATGGCCGTCTGAGGCTATAGAAGCTTTTGAATCTCTCAAAGAAGCTTTTTCCTCAGCTCCTATCCTTCGTCATCCAAATCCTGAGTTTCAATTTATTCTGGAGGTGGATGCTTCCTCTGTTGCTGCTGGAGCGGTTCTGTCTCAACGAATACCAGAGATTGGAAGGATTCATCCTGTTGCTTTTTTCTCTAAAAAATTCACTCCTTCCGAATTTAACTATGACGTAGGGAATAAAGAGTTGCTTGCCATCAAGATGGCATTGGATGAATGGAGACATTGGCTGGAAGGTACTTCTTTGCCATTTACTATACTTACTGATCATAAGAACCTTCTGTATCTCCAAACAGCCAAACGACTAAATTCCAGGCAAGCACGCTGGTCCTTATTCTTCTCTCGGTTTCACTATAATTTGTCTTACATACCTGGTTCAAAAAATATTAAAGCAGACGCACTTTCCAGACAATTTCAAGATACCCCAGTTCCTGAGTCTGGTACCATTCTCCAACCTCATGAAGTCATTGCCCAGTTAACAACTTCTTGGTTACAAGAATTACAGTCCGCTCAAGAGCGTCTTCCTTTGTCCTGTAAACCTCCCAATGGTTTACTCTTTGTTCCTGAACGCCTTCGTTCCAAGATTTTATTTTGGGCTCATGATAGTCCCCTTTCTGGACATCCTGGCATCAGTATTACCACTCGAAACCTCAAACAACATGTCTGGTGGCCTACACTCTCTCAAGATGTGAAGGATTACGTCTCAGTATGCACACAATGTGCCATGAACAAAACTCCACGCCAACTTCCTTCAGGATTACTCCAACCATTGCCTATACCTCACCAGCCTTGGACTCATGTATCCATGGACTTTATTACCGATCTTCCCTTGTCCACTGGGAACAATACTATCTGGGTGGTGGTCGACAGGTTCACTAAGACGGCTCATTTTGTACCCTTGCCAGGATTACCATCTGCCAAAAGACTCTCTGAACTTTTTATTCTACATATTGTAAGAATCCATGGATTTCCTCTTGATATTGTTTCAGATAGAGGGGTACAATTCGTTTCTCGATTTTGGAGGTCACTTTGTAAACATTTTGGTACTACTATATCTCTCTCTACTTCTCACCACCCACAATCGAATGGTCAGACTGAAAGAGTAAACCAGTGTCTTGAAACATATCTTAGACATTATGTGGATCATTATCATTCTAACTGGACTTCTTACCTTCCTTTGGCTGAATTGGCCCATAATGCCCGGTACAATTCCTCCCTTCAGACTTCTCCTTTTCATGCAGCTTACGGATATCAGCCTAGGACGTTCCCTTTGCATACTTCCTCCACAGTGAATCCTGCTTCTGATCTTACAGCCCGAAGATTAACTCGACATTGGCAGAAGATACATCGTATTCTTTCTGTAACTTCTAGACGTTACAAGTTCTTTTCGGATCTTCGACGGAAAAAGGCTCCCAAATATCGCCCTGGTGATAAAGTTTGGATTTCCTCTCGATTTCTTCGCCTGAAACAACCTTCTAACAAATTGGGACCACGATATGTGGGTCCTTTCCGAATACTGGGTCAGGTATGTTCCACTGCTTATCGGGTAGCTTTACCCAAGTCTCTCAAAGTCCATCCGGTATTCCATGTTTCTCTTTTAAAACCTGTGATGATTAACAGGTATTCTAAGCCTTTTTCTAAACCTCCACCGTTATTGGTGCATGGACATCCTGAGTTTGAGATCAGCCATATTCTAGATTCCAAATTGCGGGGCAAGAAATTGTATTATCTCATTCATTGGAAGGGTTATCCAGTCACGGAACGTTCTTGGGAACCTGCTCTTCAAGTAAATGCTCCAATATTGGTCAAGACCTTCCACAAGACTCATCCTGATAGACCTGGTCCTGTCCCCCGGAGGGGCCCTTGAGGAGGGGGTGCTGTCATGAGCGCTTCCGTTCATTGCCGTGTCGCCGCGGCTCCCGGAACTCCTCTGTGTCTCTGACGTCATGTTGCTTAGCAACATGACGCTTTCTCTCACACCCCTCTGATGACGGTTACGCTCCTGCCCTTTAAATCTCGGCGGGAGATCTGAATCTGGGCCCGTTTGTTTGTTTCCCTGGATTGTGAGTACCATATCAGTTTTATTCTTCTGTGTACCGACTTCTGCCTGCCTGACCAAGCCTCTTGCCTAATCCCTACTTGCTGATATTTGGACATTGACTTCTGCCTGCCTGACCTTGCCTGTAGCTATTACCCTTTTGCTGACACTTGGATGCCGACTTCTGCTTGCCTGACCCTGTCTTTTGCCTATACCTTTTGCTGATATTTGGATGCCGACTTCTGCCTGCCTGACCTTGCTTTGGCCTTTACCTTTAAACCTATTCTTTGTTAAACAAGACCTGCTTAAAAGGGACATTTACTTTTACAAGCTGCAAAAGAGAACTTTGCCTTTCTGTTTGTTATACACCTGCTTAAAAGGGACATTTACTTTTACAAGCTGCAAAAGAGAACTTTGCCTTTCTGTTTGTTATAAACCTGCTTAAAGGGACATTATACTTTTACAAGCTGCAAAAGAGAACTTTGCCTTTCTGTTTGTTATACACCTGCTTAAAAGGGACATTTACTTTTACAAGCTGCAAAAGAGAACTTTGCCTTTCTGTTTGTTATAAACCTGCTTAAAGGGACATTATACTTTTACAAGCTGCAAAAGAGAACTTTTCCTTTGTTTTACAAGCCTGCTAAAGAGGACCTTTTTCAGAAGTTTCAAAGTAAGAGCATTTCCTTTTTGTTCTTTGTACTACTTAAAGGGACGTTTTATCCTTTGTGGCTTTCCTGCATTCTGGAACAATATTCATTTTTGTTATCTTCTAATCTGCTTCCTGAGTGGGTCACGTCCTGGATATTTCTCAGTGTGCTAGCGTGTGCTTTCAATTCACGCTAGCAGTTGGGTTACATCCCGGATTGATTCCAGAGCGGCTGACACCGTCTACTTTTCTGGCTTCGCCGGCCCAATACGTCCGCCTAAGCTCGCCTACCTTCGCCGCCGCGGACCTTGAATACGTTCGCCTAAGTTATCAAATAAAGCTGTCAAAAAGCCGCGGGGCGATGAGCAGCGGACTGTGACAGTTATCACTCATCCGATCTCGCTGCCCTTCGGCTTTTTCCCAGCTTTATTGCTAGCCTGTCACTAAGCACTCACACTAAACTACACTGTTCTACCCCCTATACCGGCGCCCCCGGAGGCCCCCGCAACTAAATAAAGTTACTAACCCCTAAACCGCCGCTCCTAGACCCCGCCGCAAGTCTTATAAATGTATTAACCCCTAAACCGCCGCTCCCGGACACCGCTGCAACCTACATTATACCTAGTAACCCCTATCCTGCCCCCCTATACCGTCGCCCTCTATTATAAAATTATTAACCCCTATCCTGCTGATCCCGCACCTCTCCGCAACTAAATAAATAGTTTAACCCCTAAACCGCCGCTCCATGAACCCGCCGCAACCTATAATAAATTTATTAACCCCTATCCTGCCCCCCACTACGCCGCCGCCACTGTAATAAAATGATTAACCCCTAAACCTAAGTCTAACCCTAACCATAACGCCCCCCTAACTTAAATATTAATTAAATAAATCTAAATAAATTAACTCTTATTAACTAAATGAATCCTATTTAAAACTAAATACTTACCTTTAAAATAAACCCTAATATAGCTACAATATAAATAATAATTATATTCTAGCTATCTTAGGATTTATTTTTATTTTACAGGTACCTTTCAATTTATTTTAACCATGTACAATAACTATTAAATAGTTATTAACTATTTAATAGCTTACCTAGCTAAAATAAAGAGAAATGTACCTGTGAAATAAATCCTAACCTAAGTTACAATTACACCTAACACTACACTATACTTTAATAAATTATTCCTATTTAAAAATAAATACTTACCTGTAAAATAAACCCTAAGATAGCTACAATGTAATTAATAATTATATTCTAGCTATCTTAGGATTTATATTTATTTTACAGGTAACTTTGTATTTATTTTAGCTAGTTAGAATAGTTATTAAATAGTTATTAACTATTTAATAACTACCTAGCTAAAAGAAATACAAAATTACCTGTAAAATAAATCCTAACTTAAGTTACAATTAAACCTAATACTACACTATCATTAAATTAACTAAATAAACTACCTACAAAGAACTACAATGAAATACAATTACATAAACTAACTAAAGTACAAAAAATAAAAAAAGCTAAGTTACAAAAAATAAAAAATTAAGTTACAAACATGTTAAAAATATTACAACAATTTTAAGCTACTTACACCTAATCTAAGCCCCCTAATAAAATAACAAACCCCCCCAAAATAAAAAAAATCCCTACCCTATTCTAAATTACATAAATTTCAAAGCTCTTTTACCTTACCAGCCCTTAAAAGGGCCATTTGTGGGGGCATGCCCCAAAAAGTTCAGCTCTTTTGCCTGTAAAATAAAAATACAACCCCCCCCCCAACATTAAAACCCACCACCCACATACCCCTAATCTAACCCAAACCCCCCTTACAAAAACCTAACACTAATCCCCTGAAGATCATCCTACCTTGAGTCGTCTTCACTCAGCCGAGCCACCGATGGAACTGAAGAGGACATCCGGAGCGGAAGAAGTTAATCCTCCAAGCGGCGCTGAAGAAATCTTCCATCCGATGAAGTCATCATCCAGGCGGCGCTGAAGAAGTCTTCGATCCGGCCGATGTCATCTTCAAAGAGGCGCTGAAGAGGTCTTCTATCCGGGCGAAGTCATCTTCCAAGCCGGGTCTTCAATCTTCCTTCCGCCGACGCGGAACCACCTTCTTCACCGACGGACTACGACGAATGACGGCTCCTTTAAGGGACGTCATCCAAGATGGCGTCCCCTCAATTCCGATTGGCTGATAGGATTCTATCAGCCAATCGGAATTAAGGTAGGAAAATCTGATTGGCTGATGGAATCAGCCAATCAGATTGAGCTCGCATTCTATTGGCTGTTCCGATCAGCCAATAGAATGCGAGCTCAATCTGATTGGCTGATTGGATCAGCCAATCGGATTGAACTTGAATCTGATTGGCTGATTCCATCAGCCAATCAGATTTTACTACCTTAATTCCGATTGGCTGATAGAATCCTATCAGCCAATCGGAATTGAGGGGACGCCATCTTGGATGACGTCCCTTAAAGGAGCCGTCATTCATCGTAGTCCATCGGTGAAGAAGGTGGTTCCGCGTCGGCGGAAGGAAGATTGAAGACCCGGCTTGGAAGATGACTTCGCCCGGATAGAAGACCTCTTCAGCACCTCTTTGAAGATGACATCGGCCGGATCGAAGACTTCTTCAGCGCCGCCTGGATGATGACTTCATCGGATGGAAGATTTCTTCAGCGCCGCTTGGAGGATTAACTTCTTCCGCTCCGGATGTCCTCTTCAGTTCCATCGGTGGCTCGGCTGAGTGAAGACGACTCAAGGTAGGATGATCTTCAAGGGATTAGTGTTAGGTTTTTGTAAGGGGGGTTTGGGTTAGATTAGGGGTATGTGGGTGGTGGGTTTTAATGTTGGGGGGGGGGTTGTATTTTTATTTTACAGGCAAAAGAGCTGAACTTTTTGGGGCATGCCCCCACAAATGGCCCTTTTAAGGGCTGGTAAGGTAAAAGAGCTTTGAAATTTATGTAATTTAGAATAGGGTAGGGATTTTTTTTATTTTGGGGGGGTTTGTTATTTTATTAGGGGGCTTAGATTAGGTGTAAGTAGCTTAAAATTGTTGTAATATTTTTAACATGTTTGTAACTTAATTTTTTATTTTTTGTAACTTAGCTTTTTTTATTTTTTGTACTTTAGTTAGTTTATGTAATTGTATTTCATTGTAGTTCTTTGTAGGTAGTTTATTTAGTTAATTTAATGATAGTGTAGTATTAGGTTTAATTGTAACTTAAGTTAGGATTTATTTTACAGGTAATTTTGTATTTCTTTTAGCTAGGTAGTTATTAAATAGTTAATAACTATTTAATAACTATTCTAACTAGCTAAAATAAATACAAAGTTACCTGTAAAATAAATATAAATCCTAAGATAGCTAGAATATAATTATTAATTACATTGTAGCTATCTTAGGGTTTATTTTACAGGTAAGTATTTATTTTTAAATAGGAATAATTTATTAAAGTATAGTGTAGTGTTAGGTGTAATTGTAACTTAGGTTAGGATTTATTTCACAGGTACATTTCTCTTTATTTTAGCTAGGTAAGCTATTAAATAGTTAATAACTATTTAATAGCTATTGTACATGGTTAAAATAAATTGAAAGGTACCTGTAAAATAAAAATAAATCCTAAGATAGCTAGAATATAATTATTATTTATATTGTAGCTATATTAGGGTTTATTTTAAAGGTAAGTATTTAGTTTTAAATAGGATTCATTTAGTTAATAAGAGTTAATTTATTTAGATTTATTTAATTAATATTTAAGTTAGGGGGCGTTAGGGTTAGGGTTAGGTTTAGGGGTTAATCATTTTATTACAGTGGCGGCGGCGTAGTGGGGGGCAGGATAGGGGTTAATAAATTTATTATAGGTGGCGACGGTGTAGGGGGGGCAGATTAGGGGTTAATAAATGTATTATAGGTGGCGACGGTGTAGGGGGGGCAGGATAGGGGTTAATACATTTAATATAGGTTGCGGCGGGTTCAGGGAGCGGCGGGTTAGGGGTTAATACATTTATTATAGTTGCGGTGGGCTCCGGGAGCGGCGGTTTAGGGGTTAATATGTATAGAGTAGCTTGCGGTGGGCTCCGGGAGCGGCGGTTTAGGGGGTAATAACTTTATTTAGTTGCGGCGGTGTAGGGGGGGTCAGATTAGTGGTGTTTAGACTCGGGGTACATGTTAGGGTGTTAGGTGTAGACAGCTCCCATAGAAATCAATGGGATGTCTGTCAGCAGCGAACTTGTACTTTCGCTATGGTCAGACTCCCATTGATTCCTATGGGATCCGCCGCCTCCAGGCTGGCGCTTTGAAAACCAGGTACGCTGGGCCGTAAAAGTGCCGAGCGTACCTGCTAGTTTTTTGATAGCTAGCAAAAGTAGTGAGAATGTGCCGCACTTGTGTGCGGAACATCTGGAGTGACGTAAGAATCGATCTGTGTCGGACTGAGTCCGGCGGATCGAAGCTGACGTCACAAAATTCTACTTTTGCCGGTCTCGAGCCTTTGATAACTAAGGCGTATCAGCCTCACCACAAATACGCTGCGGAATACGCAGCGTATTTGAGGTTGACGGCTTGATAACTACCCCCCTCTGTTATTTTGTGAGTCCTGGTGATTATAACAGTTACTGAGAAGGGGTTTGAATGTGCCGCTTCCACTATAATATTATAGCACTTCTGTGTCTTGGCTGACTTTTGCAGGGTGATACCTCAGTAGCCTCAGTAGCGTGCCCAAGAAACAGAAGGAAAGTGGAAGCCCTCTAGCTTTGGTGTTTACTAAATCATAGGAGCAGCTCAAAAACAGGGACTTCATACATTTAATTCAGACAGAGCATGCAATTTTAAGACACTTTTCGGTTTACTTCTATTATCAAATAAGCTGTAAACTATAGCCAGGAGCAGGGCCCTAAAGGGAAAAAAAACACTTTACCCAATAGGCTGTCAGATAAATCTGTTACCCTCTGTAGCATTATGCTAATAGTGATGAAATGGGGGGCTATTTATAACAAAATGCTATATTATTAACCATAAAAATAAAGAAATGTAGTGCCATATCTCCTTTTCTCCATCAACTAGTATTGCTATAGGTTCATCATCAACAAAGACCTCAGCTCCCTCCACAATCTCCCCTTTGCTACTTAGGCCTGAAAATCTTTAGTATTTCTCTTGCTTTCTGTAACCAAACCACTTTGAGTTACTACAGCAGGCTGTGTGCTTTCCTGTACCACCTCATCTCGCCTTTTCCCTCCCTTAGGCGTGTTGTTCAAGAGACCAGAAATGAATGAGTAGAAGAGCTGCTGATAATTGGTGATTTAACAGCAGCTTGCACACAGCTGCCAATATTTCTACCATTCAAGATGCTTCCTTAAGACACGCCCCCACGTTGTTCCCTTTTTATACTTTGTTGAAGAGTAATCATAGGTGGCTCATGAACCTCAGGGGCATGCAGGCGTGTTTATCACTCAATTACAGCAGTGTTGGGAACTTTGTATAACATTACTAGAAACATTGTTGCACACATCGCTGCCATAGTGCTGTGCAAATATATTAGTGCGAATGAGTTCAATCAATAGCGCTCCTATTCTTGCGCTCGTATTAGAAGTTAAACGTAGAATGTTAGCACGTGAGAAAAAGACTCAAGCGCACTAACATCTGGAAGTTGGATAGAGGGACTGCTCTAAATCCCTTTTGCCTCTTCTGTCTTTCACTCGCTAGCTAACCCAAAGGTGTGCCAGGAATACATTAAATACCTTTGTTGTTCTCCTAAAATAAATTTTATTTTTTATTTTTAAATATATTTATGTAAATATGGTATATTTAAAATATGTATCTATAGCCAATGCTATATATCTATATGGATATATATATAGATATAGATATATTATATCTAGATATACATAATGATATATAGATAGATAGATAGATAGATAGATAGATAGATAGATAGATAGATAGATAGATAGATAGATAGATATAGTTATATATATATATTTAAAATAAAAAGAACATTTTCTTCTAAGTGAAGAACAAAAGTATTTTAAATATTTATATTAAATAAACCTATAATTTATTTTAAATTTATTTAAAATGGATAATGTATTTATATATGTGTATATATGTGTATACATGTGTATATAATATGTATGTGTGCACATATGTAAACATGTAAGCACATATAAACACATGAATACACTGTTGCAAATATATAAACACTTATATACACTTTTGAGCCCTTCCCAGTCAAATACCTTGAAATATACCATAAACCTTTTAAACCCTTTTTCTAAAATAAACTTATATTTTGCACTGAATATGTGTATATGAGTGTAATACTTTAATATGTTTAACACAGGTTTTGTTATACATTTATTAAAGCCCTAACACTTTACTGCAGGTCTCAAGTCGTGCTAAGTTTTTTTTAGCGCTGTTATGTGTTGCCCTCAAGCTCAACACATAACTTTCAACGTGTAATATGAGTGATGTTTAGCACAGTTGCAATATTTATTGAAAGATTTGGGCATGCTAAAGGGTTGTCAGCCACGCTAAACATTCCCCTGGTTATTCCTCTTAACAATAGCAATTTATGCACTTATTGATAGCGTATTCGCCTGCACTAGCACTAGTGCTCCACTTGCAATCGGGGCAAAAATATATGCTTTTTTTCTAGACAATGGAAGCCTAATTGTGACTTTACAGCCATTTTTACAAATTTCTCTCTAGTTTTGAACCACACTTTTGTTCTACTCCTCCTTATATATAATTCCCATTGCAAATTGATAATTTCCTTTTTTATTTATGTTTTTAGTCATTCTTCTCTTCTAATAATCACTGCAAATGATTAAAAAATACCCAGCTAGTTAGAGGTTGGACTGGAATTCAATCCACTCTCGTTTGCCTTCAGATACAAATCAACAAAAATGGAAGATCTTTCTGTACATTAATCTGTATCATTATATTATAGTGACCTTCACAATAGAAAGAATGGACAAAGTAATGTAATTCAATTAACATGACATAATCAAAAAGTGTATCTCTCTGTAACATAATTAGTATAGACATATTGTGAGTTTTAGCAGGTAATTGACTAATATGCTATAATTATCGTCATTGACATATAATGACAAAAACAAGATGCATTTCATACCCTGATATTATAAATGCCACCGGTTAACCCCTTGTCTTCCAGAGAGGATTAAAGTTCCATGTGCAAAAATGATTTGAATCTATCTCCACTCCAGCAAATACATTTTAATAAGCAGGTCACAGAATATTCTGGGTTGAATTTGTTTGCTTATGCCAGACACAGAAGAGAGTAAATTGCTTTGTTATGCTCAGTAATGATTGAATTGAATGTAAGATTCATTTTTATGTTTGATATCACTTATTATCACCCCAAAGTACCAACCAAAAGATCACAAATATGACTGTTGTGTGTTTCCCATCTTCCTCTCTGCCAGTAGTTATTGAACTTAGGATATTTAAATCTAAAAGTGTGTTTTGCACAAGTGTATTATGCACCACAGGAGAGTATTATGGCCTAGGCAAACAAGGCCCGCGCCTAGGGCGGTAGATTTGGGGAAGATAGGGGGTTGCACTTTTTTATTAAGGTGTGATGTAAAGAAGTGATGGATTATATCTTGGCTCCTAAATTTTGGGGTACTAGACTCCCGCACATTGCATTTATTTTATATACATCCACTCCGCTCTTCTCTTGTCGGTCAGGCAGCAGATACGAGACCACGCACATTGTATTTGTACTAGCTGTTATTGCTGTGAGTGCTGTTTATTCAATGGCATGTGGAGACTGAATTGAGACAACCGGCAATGCAGCTCCTACAGTCTGCTACTTCCACATCTGTTCTGTTCTGCCCTCTTCACTCAAACCTCACACTTATATTACATTATCTTTATCTCTGAATTGTGTGATTGTACATAACAGTTATTGACTCATGAATACTGAAAACTAACACAGCAATATTATTATATTACATCCAGAAAAAGCTGCACTACTCCAGTTGCAGTTAATTGTTTAAGGGACAGATTATAATTATTACAGGTGAGGTGCATGGAAGCATTGCGCTCACGAGAGCGCACTTCCATAGACTCCAATGGGAGCTTCTTTCTCATGCTGTCAGACATGGCATGAAAACTAGAGCAGTGAAAGGGGTAAGCAGCGCAGCAATGACAGCAAATTATAAATATATATGTCTATGACTATAAACATATATATTAATCTGTTAATATGTGTATGTGTTAATCGCCTTTTAAAAGAAAACCTGATCAGAAGAGCCTGGAGAGGAAACAAGGTAAGTATAACTTTGGAAGGGCTAAAAACTCTGAAATATTTACAGTCCCTTTAAGGTAACTATTAAGCCCTTAAAAAAAATAATAAAGGAAACAAATTAATACTGATGATTTTCGTCAGTATTTATTCGTTTTCTTTATTTTCGTTGGTGCATTCATTTGGATTTTCATTTTGATAAAACAAACCAAAAATTCAATTTTAGTGACAAATGTGCATTCGTCTGAAAACTAATGCACATTTCTAATATATATATATATATATATATATATATATATATATATATATATATATATATATATATATATATATATATATATATATATATATATATACTGTGCATAATAGCCAATAATAAACATTAACATATATTTAATAACTTTTTTTTTTTCCAAAAAAATATTTTTATTTTCATTACAAAGTAAGCTTGATATCGACCGTTACAGAGTAATTAACTTGTTTAGTACACATAGATTCAACAGAAGTCTAGTAACAGTGTCTCCATGGATAGATACAGGCAACATCAGGTATATAACAAGGTTCTCCAGGCTACAAAAGCATAGAAAATGGACAGAATGCATTAGCTGGGCCTGAATGCTGTGATTGGTGTATTACTACAGTCTAGACATGGACACAACAGCACAATAATTTCAACTACTCAGCTTAAGGAAAACCTTTACCATGGTTGTCTTAGCGACCCAGGGGGTCATTCGTGATGTACGTCTCCAGGTGGGGCAAAGAACCCCAGAAAAAGAGGGTTAGGGGGAGGGGGAGGGAAGCGGGGGTTGTGGAAGGGATAGTAGGTTGCATATTATGGGGGGGGGGGAGATTGGGGAAGGGAGAGAAGGTGCAGAGAAGGAGAGAGAGAGAATGCAGGTCAGCGGGCACAGACCAGAGGAAGCAGATATGAACCATTCATCAGGGGCCGGCGTGAATATGCATTAGCTGGACCTAAATGTTATGAATGGAGTACCACAATGGTCTTAAATATGGACACCACATTACAGTCATTTCATCTATTCATCTCAAATAAAACCTTTACCCTGTTTGTCTCAGCGGCCCAGCGGGCCATTCGTGGTGTGCATCTCCAGGCGGGGCAAACAACCCTAGTGAAAGAGGACTGAGTGGGGGGGGGAGTAGGGGGCAGGGGAGGATAGTAGGTCGCATAATATGGGGAGGGAGAGAGAGAGGGGAAGAATAAGCAGAAGGGAGGGAGTGAGAATGAAGGTCGACGAGTTCAGACCAATAGAAACAGATGTGGGACAGTCATCAGGGGTTCGAGTAATATCATACTGTAGGTTTAGGATCTATTAGTGCGAGTGTCTGGGGGCCCCCTCTCGTGTATTTCCCTGCCTACACTCCTCCTGATAGTGAAACCAGGGTTCCCAAATTTGCCAGTAAAGATCTTCTCTATCAGCATTGAAGTAATAGCCCTGCTCCATCTTAGCATAGACTTGTATTATGGCTGTGATAGCTGCAATGTCTGGGGGTTGCGTCTGTTTCCAGGCTCTCGCTATCGCCAACTTCGTAGCCGCGAGTATGAAGATTAACAGCTTAGTTAAGGGGATCGGGATATTACGCGGGAATATATGTAGCAGTGCAATTTCAGGGGTTAGTGGTATTTTCATCCCAAGCCTGAGGCAAAGGGCAGATACTTGAATCCATGTGGGTTTTAGATTAGGGCAATCCCACCATATGTGTATGTCTGAACCTCGTAGCTCGCATCCTCTCCAACATAGAGAGGTTGCTGTAGGGAACATCTGCGATAATCTGGAGGGAGTGTAATACCATCTCAAGAACAATTTCATATATGATTCAAGAGTGTTTGCACAGTGTAGAGTCTTTTTGGTTAGTGTCATAGCGGTATGTATGTTTTTATCAGAGATTGGTCTGGATAGATCTCCTTCCCAGGCTCTAAGTTGCCAGGGTCTATCTTTGTTTGTGGATGACTGTAGTAGGTTGTAGTGGAATGATATGAGTCTAGGGGTCTTAACCTGGAGCTGCCACAATTTCTCCCATTTGGTCAGGGGTCTATTAGGAACTCTAGGAAACCCCCAAGACGTCAAGAAGGCATATAGTCTGGAGTATTCAAAAGTAGTCCACATGGGGGGATCTTGTATAACAGATCCTATATTATCTGGAGTGAGCAGAGTGCCCGAGGGGTATAACCGGGAGATCAGCCTCAGGTCCCAGTCTCTCCAGTGTTGGACATGCGTATCAGGTAAGGCTGCAAGCAGGGCAGGTAAGGAGTGTACAGGAGAAGGATGAGGGGCAACCTCAGGAATATTTTTAAGATTACGCCACATTTTTAAGTTATCCCTGACAATCGCATTCTTAATTCTCAGCGTGTCTAGCTGGTAGTCTGGGATCCAGGGCAAATCCGTCAAGTCCAACCCCTTGGGCAGGTCAAAAATCTCTATGCTCTTCCATCCCTGGGGTTCTCCTTTGTCTGCCCATGCTGTAATGTGAGATAGCCTAGCTGCCTCATAATACCCGCGTATGCTGGGCATAGCTACTCCTCCCTGTTCATATTTTTTCTGGAGTATTTTCGCAGCAATGCGAGGCCTAGACTCTCCCCAGATGTACCTTTGGCCAATAGATTGGAGTTTATCTATCAGGGCACTAGGTACATTAAGGGGGATGCACCGGAAATAATAGAGAATCTTGGGTAGAATCGACATTTTAAAAGATGCTATACGGCCTAGCCATGATAACTCTTTAAGGCTCCAAGAGGTGGTGAGCTCAGTCACTTCTTTAACTATGTCCGAGTAATTTATGGCAATTACAGATTTCGGGTCTGGACCCAACTGTATCCCTAGGTGCCGGATGGTAGTATGTGACCACTGGAAAGAATATGATGTTCGTAGAACATCCAGTTCAAATGCGGGAATACCAATCGGTAAAGCCTCTGTCTTCGAGACATTAACCTTATAATAGCTATGAGCCCCAAATTTAGAAATAAGATCAAGGAGGGTCGGCAAGGAGCCCAGCGGGTTTGTGAGGAAAAGTGTCACGTCATCAGCAAATAATGCTACCTTTGCCGTGACACCGCCAAACTGTACCCCATGTATCGCGCATGAGTTCCTAATGGCTTGGGCCAAAGGTTCGATGGCCAGTGTGAAAATTAGGGGTGACAAGGGACACCCCTGTCTGGTGCCATTAGTAATGTGTATTTCTGGGGAGGCAAATCCCAGGCCTTTAACTACCGCAGACGGGCAGGAATATAGGGCTCGAATCGCTGTTATCACTTCATCTGGAATGCCGAATTGGGTAAGTGTACACCATAGGTAGTCCCATCTGACCCTGTCAAACGCTTTTTCTGCATCTAAAGACAGAGCCAGCATGGGTAGCTTTAATCGGGACGCCTCCGTGAGAATGCCAAGTGTTTTTCGGGTATTGTCAGGTCCCTCTCTGCCAAAGGTGAACCCGACCTGGTCAGGGTGTACTACCTTCGGGAGTAGGGTATTGAGACGGTTGGCCCAAAGTTTAGCATAAAGCTTTACATCCCCATTAATCAATGAAATTGGTCTATAGCTGGTACATTGTGAGGGATCTTTGTTTGGTTTGGGAATCGGTAGTATTGTTGCCTGTAGGAATTCCTTAGTAAACAACCCCGACTCTCGGGCTTCTGAGAAAACCTTGAGGAGGATTTTGCTTAATTCCACCCTAAAGAGTTTGTAGAAGGATGCCGGGTACCCATCTGGGCCCGGGGCTTTGTTGTTTTGGGTATGCTTGATAGCAAGGTTAATTTCCGATAGGGAAAAAGGAGCTCTAAGTGTTTCTTTATCATCTTCCTCCGATAAAGTAGGCAAGTTGAGGCTTTGCAGGAATTCAACCACTTTTTGTACAGAGGACTCTTTCCCAGCCATTGAAGGTTGGAGATGATATAGATCTGAATAGTAGGTCGCAAAAGTTTCACAGACTTCCTTAGGGGATGTGACCAATATGGTCCCCCGTTGGAGCGCCAAGATTCTGGCTGCCGCGGTTCTCCCCCTCAATTTGTGTGCCAGTAGTGTTGAGGCTTTATTGCCCTGACAGTATAGTAGCTTCTTAAATCGGACATAAGACTCCTTTACTCTCTCCAACTCTCTGTCTGCCAATTGTGCTCTAAGCTGTTTAATTTTTTCAGTTAGGGGGGCAGACGGAGAGTTTTTGTTATCTTGTTCTGCCAATCTTAATTCAGTCATAAGCAGGCCTAAGGGGGCTCCTGCCTGGCGTCGAAGTGTCGCCTGTCTCCTAATACAAATCCCTCTCACGTATGCCTTTAAAGCAGCCCATACTGTTTGAGATGGCATACCTGGGGTTTCATTGAGCCTCAAGAACTCAGCAATGGAGTTTTGGAGGGAGGTCCTAAAGATTTTATCCTGAAGTGCTTGCTTCAGGAGCTTCCAACTAGGCCTAGTCGCTTTGGTTAGGTCAGTGGAGAGGGTGAAAGTGAGGATATCATGGTCTGACCATGCACAAACCTTAATATGTGATTCTAGCACTGTCTAAAGTCCATGAATCAGAGAAAAAGTGGTCTAGTCTCGAGTAAGAGTGATGAGGTCTAGAAAAGTAGGTGTAGTCTCTGTCTCTGTGGTGCTGTGCCCTCCAGATATCGTATAGATTATGTTGGATTATGTGTTGGCGGAATCTGTTGGCGGTATTTATAGTGTATGCATCAATGCTTTTCCCTTTTTGAACCTTTTTGTCTACTAGGGGGTCCCATACCATATTAAAATCCCCTCCCAGGATTAGAGTTCCAACCTTATATTTCTCAATTTTGGACAATATCCCCTTCAGGAACTTGGGTTGTGTTTGGTTAGGGGCGTATATATTCACCAGAGTGAACAGAATACCATTGAGTCTACAGGTAAGCAATAGATATCTCCCTTGGTTATCCGTCTCTACATGAATATGTTCGAAATGTATGGTTTTATGTATGGCGATCGCTACACCCCTAGATTTTTCTATGTGAGAAGCCAGAATCACTGTGGGATACTCTGGGGTTCTATATGGAGCTTGGGAAGATGCTAACCAGTGGGTTTCTTGTAGAAAAATAATTTGTATTTTGAGAGCTCTCATGGTGTTTGTAAGCATACTTCTTTTTTCTTGTGAATTAAGCCCCTTAGCATTCAGTGTTGCAAAGGAGATGTTACTGGGAGTTGTCGACATGGTAGGTCAGATGAATGGGAAGGCAGGGGGGGGGGGGAGAGAGTGGAGAAAAGAATGAGGTCTGGATAGAAAACTCACCCCGCCTGGATCTGCACACTCAAACACAGTCTCCGTAAGTTTCAGGGCAGTACTATCAGGTCAATGCCCAGAGAGGTCGCAAGGAATCAGCTTCCAGAGGATCTGCACCTATCGCTTAAAGCAGGAATAAGGTTAACTTGAGATACACGTATGGAAGAAAAAGTGTCATATGAGAAGACAAGAAAGAGAAGAGAAGGAGACCATAACATATAAAAACAGGTTTGTATCAAACGTATTCAGGTTGTACTATTTACCACGTAAGTGTCTTAACAAGTATGGTGACCCCCAGGATCACCAAAAGGAGAAGCGTAGCCAAACAGAGGGACTGACTTCTCCGGTCCCCTTAGAAGGGGATATCACAAATATACTTTGCGTATATGGGGGGGGGGCGGTATAAGTATACCAGCTGGTATAGGTAGATTGAATATCTACGGGGGAATGTGAACTACAGGACAACAATATTAACTCAAATGAATTAACTTAGAAACATAGCTTTACATTCAGTACAATTGGTTCAACTTATATCATAATCACACATTCAAATGTTAGGTGTAACTGAAGTTAACTTTTTGAACAAATGTTAGGTGTAACTGAAGTTAACTTTTTGAACAAGTTTTACCATGCGTTTATTAAACCACAGATTGCCTAAACCCCACAGGGGCGGGGGAGAAACTCGCAACCCTCAACTTTTGGGGAAGAATAGGGGTGCTTAGAAGGTGGAAGTGAAATGCCTCAGGGCAAATTTACTGTCTCTTGCAAGAAATCCCAAGCCTCCCCACCCCCTGTGTCAAACAGGCATCTAGGCAAGGAACAAATGAACAAAAGTGAACACAAATATGAGTATTTAAGTAAATGTTATCTTATCAGTTTCAGTTCTAAAGAAGAGCATTAGTAGAAGAGATCAGCATTCATGTAGTGGGCCTTTGCGGCCTAGGGGTAAACTCTGGGGCTCCAGCTCGGATTTTAGGTTGTGAGGTCAGGTTAGGTGGATCAGAGCTAATCCTGGTGGGAGTAAAATCACTTCTTGAATGGGGTTCTGGTGGAACCAGCCCCCACTCTTTTAGCAAGGCGAATCCTTCTTGGAGGGTGATAATGGTGTGAGTTTCTCCATTTTTGGAGACAATCAGTTTTGTCGGGTAGCCCCATCTATATCTAATGTTCTCCGCTCTCAGAATTTGGGTGATGTTTCTAAAGGTTCTTCTTCTTTGCAGAGTGTAGCTCGAGATGTCTGGAAAAACTGAGATGTGTTGGAATTTATCCGGTAATTGAGGTTTGTTGGCCAATTCCCTCATTATCTTCTCTTTATGGGTGAAAAAATGTATTCTAGCGAGGACATCTCTCGGCTTATCTTGAGATACCGATCGTGGTCTTGCCACTCTGTGAACTCTGTCTAATAGAAAGCTTGTCGGGTCTGAGGAGGGTAGTATGGTTTTACAGAATTCCAGGATATGAGACTCTAAATCTTGTGAGCCGATTTCCTCAGATATCCCCCGGAACCTCAGATTATTCCGTCTGGATCTGTCTTCCATATCAGCTAGTTTTATCTCTAGGTCAGATATCTGAGTTGCCAGACTCTGAGAGTAGGCTAGTAGGTGGGCTTGATCGACTGTGAGATCCTCCTGCTTACGCTCCAAGGTGTCCGTCCGTTCCCCCAACGATGCAATCTCTCTTCGTAGTTCGGCTGTTGAACCCTTAATTTCTTTAGTTAATGTGTCTTGCATGAGGTTCATCCTTTTAGTAAGTGCATCAACAATGGACGCTGATATTGCATCTGATGTGGGGGACTGGGAGTCCATGCTGTTGTCAGACTCACTTTCATCCATCATAGGAGTGGAGTCTCGGTATGCCTGCGCTTTATCAGCTGTATGGCCTTTAAAGTGGTCCACCACTGTTTTCCTGGGCGGCTGTGACAATTTTGATTTTCTTTTAGTGGTTTGAGACATGTTCTGTATCTTAGCTTCAATTAGATGATTATGGTCCAAGAAGATCTGAGAAGAGGTCGCACTCACATGTAAAACAACAGCTAGAGAGAGTAATTTGCAGATATTTGTAACATAGTCCCCCTGATGTCAATCTTGATTTAGGCAGCCATGCTTGACAATTTGCCTACAGATAGAAAGAGGTATATCGACATGGAATATGTCCGTGGAGTGTCTTGCACACTATTCTATATAAACAGGCAGTGCAGGAGCTTCGATGTGTGCTCTCTCCAGGGAGCCTTGCCCTCACTGGGCCACGTCGGAAAAAGGATATTGGGTATGACCTGCTGCAATTACATACAGCAGGAAAGGGGTGGAGAGAGTGTATATGAGGTAAGGTGGAGCCCCTAGTTGTAGTTACCCTATGTGTACAGATGGGAGCAGCTCAAAGTACCTGTAGAGGAATAGGCACGTTAGAGAATAAACCCTAAATACTACACTCTGTGTTATGGAATGCCAGAGACACCTGAGCTGACGCAACAGTTTAGGGCACCTATTACATAGCAGTAGACATGTGCCAATGGCTCACCATATAATATAGTTATACTATTGATTTTTACTGGGGACTTGCTTGCAAGTAAATTATCAGGTCTGCTATGACCTCAGTGCTTGCGAGTTAGATAAGCAGTTAGTATCAGTACCTTTGCAGAGGCAAGCGGATTAAAAACCCTGTAAAAAAAAGGCATGTTAAAGTAAAAAGAAGTAAACACTACACTCTGTTTTAAAGAATCACAGAGACAGCTGAGCTGGCGCAGCAGCCTAGATTATGCAATAGGTAGCAGTTGCGTTGTTCCAATAGTCCCTTTTGAAATAAAGACACACTGATGGCTGGTACTAGGAGTGTGCTCACATACACTTTGTCAGTCCCTTTATGTTTTCAGTGCTCCTGTGAAACCCGGGCAGATAATATTAGTGCAAAAGATGTGGAGTTCACCAACCAAACAAACCAAGCAGAGTATTTAAATGTCCGCCCTTAATATAGATGTTAGGGGCCTTTAACAGGAGTGTAATTTAATAACTTTTTGATGTTAAACAGTTACTGATGTCGAGCAACCAACAATGTGTCTTATTCACTGAAAGATTTCATTTGAAAAACGAAGGATGCGTAGCTGATATTATACAATAAAGAAATGTTGAATTCCTGACATTATTTTAATATTTTTATATTTCCTCTATGGTTTCAGTAGCTTTTCATTTGAAAACAAGCCCTGTGCTTTGTACAGAAAACACCCACAAAAATCAATGCACCAAGAGATGTGTTGACCACAGACCATTAAATGTTGCTGGCGGATTTCCATTTGTTTTATTACTGTATGTCTAGACAAAACTAGCCTTGGAACAGATCCAGCCTGAATCTGCTGAGGAGAATGTGTAATCAAACAATGAGCTATGTGTTGTCTCAAACCCCAAAGCTGAGGCGTTTTAAAGCACTCGTAGAAACATTTTAGCCACGGTATGTTCTTCAACACATAAGAAGCCCAACTTACTCAGCCATGTTTCATGTTTAATTATAAAAAGAGAGTTTTATTGCTCACCAGAAGTGCTATAAGTACTTAGGGCAGGTGAATACTAGAAAAAAGTTGTAATAAATATACTAATGAAGAAAAGGGAATGTGGACATGTTTAGTCCATTATAGAATACACAGCACTCAGTTTTGGAGTGGACTAAATGGGCTCTATGTAGTAAGCAGCTGCTCCAGGGCCCTTGCTGGACAGGTTTCCAAATGTGAGCCTGCTTCCTGCAATGTACACTCTACGCCACCTCTGAGGAGGCGAGAGGAAATCACTGAGAGCTCGCTCGCTCTCAGTGATTGACAGTCCCTTCTCACATGTGATTGGTCGCGTGTCAGAAGGGGCGGGCATTACACGCTCACTTGAGCATGTAATTATACTTATGGGTAGCAGGTCCTGTTCATCCACTGCCTGTATGTTGCAAAGGAGAGCGGACAACTTCTCGAGTTGAGAATCTTGTCCGCTCGGCTTTTTATACATCGGGTCCAATTATTCCACATTCCCTTTTCTTCTTAAGCATATTTATTACATGTTTCATGTTTGCTGTATATTTGTAGGTTTACATGTAAATTGGAGGAAAACAAGCTTAGTAACTTACCTGGGTTCCAAGTGTAAAAACCCAAGTAAGTTACTGTTTTGTTGCCTGTGAGACATCACATTTAAAAGGTGCAGCAAGTGTACAATAAGCACCTCTACCCTACTGCGTGTGCTGTCCTGATATTAGGGTCATTTTATTGAATTAAACTGCAACTGCAAATATCACAATCTTCAAAATGAACCTCAAAAGTTCCATTAAAGAAGCAAAACATAAACGTGCAGCCACAGCCGCGAGTCCGATTTGCTATCTGTGCATTTTGCTCTTCCTATATGTCAGTTGGCACAAATAAAATAGCATGGTTACTGTTCACCATACTGTTTTTTTATGTCCCTTGTGCCTGCGACTGTCCTCAAATCTGTTCTATTATTTTAACCTCTTACTTGTGCCAGTTGTGTAGCATTTGAATTTGAATATTACATTAATTAAACAGTTGTAGACTAGAAATACTATTTCAAATTCGAATGTTACATTCAAATTCGATGTAGCATTCACATTTTAATATTACATTGATTAAACACAGTATTTCTAGTCTACAACTATTTTGAATTTGAATGTTACATTTGAATTCGAATGTTACATTCAAATTCGAATGTCATATTCGAATTCAAATATTACATTTAAAAAAACAGTATTAGACTAGAAATACTATTTCGAATTCAAATGTGACATTTGAATTCGACTGCAGCATTCAAATTTGAATATTACAATAATTAAACTGTTGTAGACTAGAAATACTATTTTGAATTTGAATCTTACATTCGAATTTGAATGTCACATTTGAATTCAAATGTCACATTCAAATTCGAATATTACATTTCAAAATTGAATGAATACGTAGCTTCTATTATTCGAACGAATATTTTAGAATTTTATTGAAAAATTAAAAAACGAAAATTCAAAAATAAAATGTTAGAATGTTATATAAACATTCGAAATTCGATTTGAACAAACAAATGTATCAAAATTCATTTTAAATTTGGAATTTTTAGAAACATTCGCCCATCCCTATTTGCAGCTATCCATAAAATTAAAAAGGAATCTATATACCATAATAATGAGCACAAATAATTGCCGTGCCCACCCAACAAAGTGGATACAACCAAACCCAACAAAGACACGCCTGTGCAGCAAATTAAGAAGCATGATTTGTAAACTTCAGTCATTTTGCCTGAATAATTATTTTTAACACATCTTATTTAACATGTATGTTACTTAAATTTAAGATTTTCTTGTTTTCTTAATGAAAAGTATTCTTTGGGAAGGTCTCATATTTGTTAATAAAAATTGAAAACTGCATAAATACCTACATATAGTATAGATAAAAAAAACAAAAAAAAAAAACCTTTTTGTCTTATATGGTAGTTATGGGATGAATGGTGCATTTCTGATTAATATATTTTCATTATTCTCTCAACAAAACTGATTTAAAAAAAAAAGTGTTTGAAAACTGATGGAGATTTTCAGTATTCTAGTAACCCTTGGGTGTTATTTAAACACGGTTTCTATTACTCTATGGAGATATTTACATTAGTAATTGACCACTTTTTAAAATAGTGACATTTGCTCTCATGTAATAAAATCATGCCATGCTCGATTTAATGATCGTTAGATGGTTTGTAATAAGAATTAGCCCCAACAAATGGAAATGTTACATAATTACAGAACGCTGTCAGTGAAAAAGGTGGTTAAAAGGCCAATGCTTCAGGCTATATGCATACATTGGTTCAAGTTTGGTTCAGAACATTGATATACCCTCATATATTTTTAACACAAATACAATTAAGAAATATTTATGAAGGTTGAAGGTCAGTGGTCTCCTATGACAAACAGCCCCAGGCCTTCTGGTTAAAAAAAGAAAGAAAAAAAAGATTGTGTACCTATTAAAAATAATAATGGCATTTTCTTCTACTTGAATTCATTTAAAGATTATGGGCTAGATTACAAGTGGAGCGCTAATAATTTGCGCACCTGCGAACGGGCAAATTTGTATATAAATAACCCATAATTACAAGTGGCTGGTTATTGCTCGCAGCAGCAATTAGCGTTCAAAAAAATAACCAGAGATCAGATCTCTGGTTCCATTTCTAAATATTCCCCAAATGCCCCCAAAATTAAGTGGTGTGTTGTTATTTAATTTAAAAAAGAAAAAAAAAAAAACATCTTTATTTTTTTTAGAAATAACTGCTAAAAGCAGTTATAAGGGGTTAAAAGTGGCAGGTGTGGGTTGTATATACACTTATTAACACATACATATATATGAATCTAAGCATATACATTTACTGTATATTTAACTTTGCTGCCCATTGCCGCGCGACTTACCCCTTTCGCTTATATTCTGTGCCGTGTATGACGGCATCAGAACAAGGCTCCCATTGGTGCCTATGGAAGTGTGCTCTTGTGTGTATATATATATATATATATATATATATATATATATATATATATATAATTATGTATTTAAAATCAAAAGAACATTTCCACCAATATAAAGAACATTGGAATGTTAAATATTTACAGTACCTACACAGTATATACATAAATATTATAG
The DNA here is from genome assembly GCF_027579735.1 of Bombina bombina. Lineage (NCBI taxonomy): Eukaryota > Metazoa > Chordata > Amphibia > Anura > Bombinatoridae > Bombina > Bombina bombina. The sequence continues at coordinate 1,084,112,478 of NC_069504.1, forward strand.
CCCTGAGCAGTAAAATACATGGCCATGTACCATTCACCCTTATTGAAATATATAAATATATATATATATATATATAGAATTAAGTAGAATGTTACCATTCAGTGTCAGTGAGTGGAAACAGGCGTTACTCAAGTAAATGCGCTAGTCAGAGGTATGAAAATCTCATAGAGCAGCTATGAAGGTACAAATATTGTATGATAGACTAAGTCTATACAATATAGGAAAAATAGGAGTCAAAGGGTAAACAGCGCTTATGGAGATTCTTAAAAACTGAATAATATTAAAATCTCGGCAGTGTTGGTGGGTAAAGAAAACAAAAAAAAAAAAAAAAAAAGGGAAGAGAAGTATATGAGTCGGAAAAGGGAAATTTTTTTGTATCTGCTGACACAACTCTAAGGAAAATGAAGAAAAAATAAGAAAAGAAAAAAGAAATAAGTACCCTGTAACCACGTCACCTGCTCTGACATCCTGGTATATATCTGGACAAGAAAGTTCATACCAAGACAAGAAAACCAAGCTCCAAGAGGCAATAAATACAGGAAGTTTCCTAAAGAAACCAGCACAAAGGGGACCCACATCCCATTCTACTCCAAGAGGCAGCGATTTTATACAGACCAGAACATCCAGGATTCATTCAACCACTAGATACATCCTCCAATGCGGCAAACTTACCTCATAGGATTGAGGTAACTTTTGGTAAGGGTATCTATTACGCCTTCATTACACTAGGATTCCAATATCCTATCAAAGACTCTAATATATATACGTATATTCATATACTTCTCTTCCCTTTTTTTTTTTTTTTTTTTTTTTTTTGTTTTCTTTACCCACCAACACTGCCGAGATTTTAATATTATTCAGTTTTTAAGAATCTCCATAAGCGCTGTTTACCCTTTGACTCCTATATATATATATAGATATATATATATATATATATATATATATATATATATATATATATATATATATATATATATATATATATATATATATATATAAAAAAAAATATATATCAGATAGTGTTTATATGAGTTTACCAGTATATTTTAATCTATTTTTGTTGTGTTTACGTGGGGTTTTCAGTCGCACTAACCCGATGAATGTTAAAGTTGATTGCGCTTGAGAAAACATTTACAACTTTTAATATGTGCACAAATTAACGCTTGCACTCAAATGTTAGCCCACCACTTGTACTGTAGTCCTTACTATTTATCTATCCTTTTTTATTTTTATGTTACCAAATCTGTTCAGATGATTCTAGTTCACATTGTGGTTGCTGTCCATGGTTCTGAAACATGAATCCTACGAAAAAAATGTGAAAGGTACAGTTAAGTCAAAAACAAACTTATGATTCATAAAGAGTATGACATTTTAAACAAGTTTCCTATTTGCTTCTAGTATCTAATTTGCTTTTTAAAAATTTTTCTTGGTATCCTTTGTTGAAAAGCATACATAAGTGGGCTCAGCAGCAACAATGCCCTACCAGCTAGCTGCTGATTAGTCGCTGCACTTACATGACTCTTGTCATAGTTCACCTGATGTGTTAGCTAGCTACCAGGAGTGCATTGGTGTCCCTTCAACAAAGGATACTAAGAGAATCAAGCAAATTTGTTATGACAAGTAAATTGGAAAGTTGATATAATCCTATTAAAAACAAGGGCACTTTAATTCATCAAAATTGACATTTCACTTGTTTTCTTCAAAAACGTACCTTTTAATCCTGTCAGCACTTCCTCCGCCCATCGCAAGCTGTCTTCAATGGTCAAAAATGACGAATCCGGCTTCCTCCAATCACGGCGTTGCATCAGGCCAAGATTACCCCGGGGCGAAGCCGTGATTGGAGGAAGCCGGATTTGTCATTTCTGACGTCTCCAGAGGCTTCAGACAGCCTGGGGAATCGCTGGAGCGGCTGCCAGGATTAAAAGGTAAGTTTTTGAAGAAAACAAGTGAAATGTCAATTTTGATGAATTAAAGTGCTCTTGTTTTTAATAGGATTATTAAAAACCGGGCACTAATTCATCAGAATTGATCTTCACTTTAACAGTAAGTATTACAGTGAGAATAATTATGTTATCTTTCATGTTTATTTTTGCTTATTAAATCATCCCCTATTGTTCTGAAGTATAAATTAAACTTTCATTATTCAGAAAGGACTTTTAATTTTAATCAACTTTCCAATTTACTTTACTTTTATCATCAAATTTGCTTTTTTCTCTTGGTATTCTTAGTTTAAACTAAACATAGGTAGGCTCATATGCTAATTTCTAATACTTTGCGGGCTGCCTCTTATCACAGGCTTTTTAATCTCAACACAAAGAGACAGAAAGTACACATGGGCCATATAGATAACACTGTGTTCAGGCACAGGGGGTTATTTAAGATTTAGCACAGCACAATGCTAAATGCAAGACAATAGATAATAAACAGTCACAGTCATATGATCAGGGGGCTGGAAGGAGGTTCCTAGATACAAGGTAATCACAGAGGTAAAAATTATATTAATATAACTGTGTTGGTTATGCAAAACTGGGGAATGGGTAATGGGGGATTATCTATCTTTTAAAACAATAACAATTCTATGGTAGACTGTCCCTTTAAATGAACTGACCCTGCAGAAAAGCACAGAATATCTTTCTGTACACCAAATGTAATAGTTAATTATTGAAATGCTAATTAAGGTTGGTTGTTTCAATTAGTACAACCATCTATTTTAGATATAACAATACCTGTCTCTTTTCCACCCACATTGGGAGGTTAGTTTATGCTGTTATCTCCTGTTTACATATTTTTTCCACTGATAATAAAAATATGTTAATATTTTCAGTATAGGTGATGGTTTTAACAGTCAAAAACAGCTATTTCAAATGACTAAATAAAGGTAAAAGACCTGTTAAAAATTTAATAGACTCCAGCAGATAAATTGGATAATTGAGAACATATTAAAAAGAAGAAATGTGTTGCAGTACCATGTCCCTTTAATTCAGATTGTACTACAATACATTACTTCTTACAGATAAATGTAATCTAACCCAATCCCATGTGGTTTCTATAGCAGGGAATATATTCATGATCATGCTATCTTTCTGCAGGTATATGTCATTTTGTTCCCCTGTTAGCAGGACCCTACAGTCAGACACTGAAAGGGCAAGCCATTATTTACCATGTAGTATTATTTCATAACCGCTCCTGACAAATCCTTCCATTTGTGCTCTTTCCTTTAGATCGGCATTATTATGCCTCACAGATAACTTGCAGTGAAAGTCACTTTCTACAAATAACGCTGGTTGCATACCAAGCACCACACACCCCGCAGTACAGCAACGCTAACAGCATTTGTGCCGAGGGTAAATATAACACGGAAGGACAGAACACGATTTATCATTATAGTTAATGCTTTCTTGCTTCTTTATCAGCTATACATATATCAAGCAAATAAGGGCTGTGTAATCAGATTGTTTTAAATGCACATAGAAAATCCAAACTACCCATTGTGTATTTATAAAGAGCATAGAGATATAGAGATAGATAGATAGATAGATATACATACATAGATAGGTTTATTTATATATATATATATATATATATATATATATATATATATATATATATATATATATATATATATATATATATATATATATATATGACTTAAAGGGACATGACATTTTTTTTCTTTCATGATTCAGATAGAGAATAACATTTTAAACAACTTTCTAATTTACTTCTATTATCTAATTTGTTTCATTCTCTTGGTATCATTTGTTGAAGGAGCAGCAATGCACTAATAGTTTCTAACTGAACTCATAGGTGAGACAGTCACAATCGGTATATATATGCAGGCATCAATCAACAGCTATAACCTAGGTTCTCTGCTGCTCGTGGGCTTGCCTAGATAAACCTTTCAGCAAAGGATAACAAGATAGGGAAGCAAATTAAATAATAGAAATAAATTGGAAAGTTGTTTAAAATTGTATTCTCTATCTCAATCATGAAAGAAAAATGTGGGGTTTCATGTCCCTTTTATTTTGCATATTATTCTAAGACAGTTCTTCATATATATTTTTGCAGCATTTCATATCCACTAGAAAATTTAGAGTGCTTTAAAAAATAGACATGTTAATAGTTTGCATTTTATTAATTGATAAAAAATAAAGACCTAGATTACAAGTGGAGCGCAATATTGCGCTTTTGCGAGAGCAATATTTGTGCTCCACTCAGTAATACCAGTGCATGTAAATGCACATTCACATTGCCAGGAAGCCTTGCGCTCATGAGAGGACGCTTCTATAGGCTCCAATGAGAGCCTCATTCTCATGCCGTCAGACACGGCAAAGCACCTAGCGCAGCACAGCGGGTAATTCATGCAGCGTTGGGCAGCAAAATAAAAATATATGTGTATATGAATATATATTTATGTGTTTATATGTGTTTATATATTATTAGCCCATATATAAAAACATAGTCCCCATTCACATCTATGTAAAGGCACTTTCATTGCTGTTTTTTTTTAAACACCCTACATGACCTTACTTTAACCCCTTATAACTGCTTTGTGCAGTGTTTTATTAAAAAAGAAAAATGCTCATATTTTTTATTTATGTCAAAGAACTGTCCACTTTATTTAGGGGGCAATTGGGGCACATTTTTTTATTAACCAGAGGTCTGACCTCTGGTTAATTGCCCTAAGCGCAAAGTTAAAAGTGCAAGCTTGCGTCAGCATTAACCATACACTTGTAAAGGCTGGTTATTTAACGTGTGCCCATAAACGGACAAATTGCCCCTTTACGGGCAAACAATAAAATAGTACTCTACTTGTAATGTATCCCAAAGTGAGTGAGCAGAAGAAAAAACATAATTTATGCTTACCTGATAAATTCCTTTCTTCTGTAGTGTGATCAGTCCACGGGTCATCATTACTTCTGGGATATTAACTCCTCCCCAACAGGAAGTGCAAGAGGATTCACCCAGCAGAGCTGCATATAGCTCCTCCCCTCTACGTCACTCCCAGTCATTCGACCAAGGACCAACGAGAAAGGAAAAGCCAAGGGTGAAGTGGTGACTGGAGTATAAATTAAAAAATATTTACCTGCCTTAAAACAGGGCGGGCCGTGGACTGATCACACTACAGAAGAAAGGAATTTATCAGGTAAGCATAAATTATGTTTTCTTCTGTTAAGTGTGATCAGTCCACGGGTCATCATTACTTCTGGGATACCAATACCAAAGCAAAAGTACACGGATGACGGGAGGGATAGGCAGGCTCTTTATACAGAAGGAACCACTGCCTGAAGAACCTTTCTCCCAAAAATAGCCTCCGATGAAGCAAAAGTGTCAAATTTGTAAAATTTGGAAAAAGTATGAAGCGAAGACCAAGTTGCAGCCTTGCAAATCTGTTCAACAGAGACCTCATTCTTAAAGGCCCAAGTAGAAGCCACAGCTCTAGTGGAATGAGCTGTAATCCTTTCAGGAGGCTGCTGTCCAGCAGTCTCATAAGCTAAACGAATTATGCTACGAAGCCAAAAAGAGAGAGAGGTAGCAGAAGCTTTATGACCTCTCCTCTGCCCAGAGTAAACGACAAACAGAGAAGACGTTTGTCGAAATTCCTTAGTTGCCTGTAAGTAAAATTTTAGAGCACGGACTACATCCAGGTTGTGCAGTAGACGTTCCTTCTTCGAAGAAGGATTTGGGCATAAAGAAGGAACAACAATCTCTTGATTGATATTCCTGTTAGTAACTACCTTAGGTAAGAACCCAGGTTTAGTACGCAGAACTACCTTATCCGAATGAAAAATCAAATAAGGAGAATCACAATGTAAGGCTGATAACTCAGAGACTCTTCGAGCCGAGGAAATAGCCATTAAAAATAGAACTTTCCAAGATAACAACTTTATATCAATGGAATGAAGGGGTTCAAACGGAACGCCCTGTAAAACATTAAGAACAAGGTTTAAACTCCATGGTGGAGCAACCGTTTTAAACACAGGCTTAATCCTGGCCAAAGCCTGACAAAAAGCCTGGACGTCAGGAACTTCTGACAGACGTTTGTGTAACAGAATGGACAGAGCTGAGATCTGTCCCTTTAATGAACTAGCGGATAAACCCTTTTCTAAACCTTCTTGTAGAAAAGACAATATCCTAGGAATCCTAACCTTACTCCAAGAGTAACCTTTGGATTCACACCAATATAGGTATTTACGCCATATCTTATGGTAAATCTTTCTGGTAACAGGTTTCCTAGCCTGTATTAAGGTATCAATAACTGACTCAGAAAACCCACGTCTTGATAAAATCAAGCGTTCAATTTCCAAGCAGTCAGCTTCAGAGAAGTTAGACTTTGATGTTTGAAGGGACCCTGTATCAGAAGGTCCTGTTTCAGAGGTAGAGACCAAGGTGGACAGGATGACATGTCCACCAGATCTGCATACCAAGTCCTGCGTGGCCACACAGGTGCTATTAGAATCACTGATGCTCTCTCTTGTTTGATTCTGGCAATCAATCGAGGAAGCATCGGGAAGGGTGGAAACACGTAAGCCATCCTGAAATCCCAAGGTGCTGTCAGGGCATCTATCAGGACTGCTTCTGGATCCCTGGATCTGGACCCATAACGAGGAAGCTTGGCGTTCTGTCGAGACGCCATGAGATCTATCTCTGGTTTGCCCCAACGTCTAAGTATTTGGGCAAAGACCTCCGGATGAAGTTCCCACTCCCCCGGATGAAAAGTCTGACGACTTAAGAAATCCGCCTCCCAGTTCTCCACTCCCGGGATGTGGATTGCTGACAGGTGGCAAGAGTGAGACTCTGCCCAGCGAATTATCTTTGATACTTCCATCATAGCTAGGGAGCTTCGTGTCCCTCCCTGATGGTTGATGTAAGCTACAGTCGTGATGTTGTCCGACTGAAACCTGATGAAACTCCGCGTTGTCAACTGGGGCCAAGCCAGGAGGGCATTGAGAACTGCTCTCAATTCCAGAATGTTTATTGGCAGGAGACTCTCCTCCTGACTCCATTGTCCCTGAGCCTTCAGAGAATTCCAGACGGTACCCCAACCTAGAAGGCTGGCGTCTGTTGTTACAATTGTCCAGTCTGGTCTGCTGAATGGCATCCCCCTGGACAGATGTGGCCGAGAAAGTCACCAAAGAAGAGAATTTCTGGTCTCTTGATCCAGATTCAGACAAGGGGATAAGTCTGAGTAATCCCCATTCCACTGACTTAGCATGCACAGTTGCAGTGGTCTGAGGTGTAGGCGTGCAAAGGGTACTATGTCCATTGCCGCTACCATTAAGCCGATTACCTCCATGCATTGAGCCACTAACGGGTGTTGAATGGAATGAAGGGTGCGGCAAGCACTTTGAAGTCTTGTTAACCTGTCCTCTGTCAGGTAAATCTTCATTTTTACAGAATCTATAAGAGTCCCCAGGAAGGGAACTCTTGTGAGTGGAACGAGTGAACTTTTCTTTTCGTTCACCTTCCATCCATGTGACCTTAGAAATGCCAGTACTAACTCTGTATGAGACTTGGCAGTTTGAAAGCTTGAAGCTTGAATCAGAATGTCGTCTAGGTATGGAGCTACCGAGATTCCCCGCGGTCTTAGTACTGCCAGAAGAGCACCCAGAACCTTTGTGAAGATTCTTGGAGCTGTAGCCAATCCGAATGGAAGAGCTACAAACTGGTAATATAAAAAGAAATTCCTGAGGAGGAAAAAACTTAAGAGGGACCTACCACTTTATGATTGGGTTTGTACCCGTATGCATAAATTAAAAAAAAAAAAAAAAAAAAAATTATTTTTTTATAAACAGCACAGTGTTTGGTATGTGTAAAAAATTATAATAATGACGAAAATAAATTGTGTGTAAAACAAGTGCTCATGACAATTTGTGTATAATATTAGTGATACATTGAAATAATCAGATATCACAGATAAACAATGATATTTGTGGCGATTAGTAAAATATATAAAAAAAGTACTTATCAATGTCCCAAAAATTGCTGTGATGTAAAAAATAAGTGTCCAATCCTAATATGTGAACAGTGATGTGTTCAGGTGTTTGGCGTGCTCCTCTTGTGTCCCGCGGTGCGATGGGTCAGGGTGTCTAGAATGGAAGATAAACAAGGGGCGCCAACATAGTGTGAATCGTTCAAACAACAAATATAAAAGTGATGTGCAAAAAACTACTCACAAGGAAAGTGGCACCTTAAATGAATAAGGTGCGATAAAGCAGGCTGACATTCAAATTCCAGCAGTCAGTACGCTGGAGGTCTCACCCAGAGGACCTGTGGAATCCAGATAGGCGTCTAGAAAGTAGCACCCACGTTTTTCAGGGCCAATGGCCGGACCAGGTGAGCTGCAAGCTGATAGGTGTTCTCCTGCTGCACTCACGCCACCGAGACTTTTCTCCAAAAACGACAGTGTCAGTGTATGAAAGGTTCCGTGGTAAAAGTCCTGTTTCAAAAACAAGTGGATCGTGGAAAGAAGCAAAAATACCGGGTCGTGGTATAAAACAAACAGTATTTATTTTGCAACGCGTTTCTCAGTCTATTCCAGACCGTTTCATCAGATGCCTGATGAAACGGTCTGGAATAGACTGAGAAACGCGTTGCAAAATAAATACTGTTTGTTTTATACCACGACCCGGTATTTTTGCTTCTTTCCACGATCCACTTGTTTTTGAAACAGGACTTTTACCACGGAACCTTTCATACACTGACACTGTCGTTTTTGGAGAAAAGTCTCGGTGGCGTGAGTGCAGCAGGAGAACACCTATCAGCTTGCAGCTCACCTGGTCCGGCCATTGGCCCTGAAAAACGTGGGTGCTACTTTCTAGACGCCTATCTGGATTCCACAGGTCCTCTGGGTGAGACCTCCAGCGTACTGACTGCTGGAATTTGAATGTCAGCCTGCTTTATCGCACCTTATTCATTTAAGGTGCCACTTTCCTTGTGAGTAGTTTTTTGCACATCACTTTTATATTTGTTGTTTGAACGATTCACACTATGTTGGCGCCCCTTGTTTATCTTCCATTCTAGACAAACTGGTAATGCCTGTCTAGGAAGGCAAACCTTAGGTACCGGTAATGATCTTTGTGAATCGGTATGTGAAGGTAAGCATCTTTTAAATCTACAGTGGTCATGTACTGACCCTCTTGGATCATAGGTAAAATTGTCCGAATAGTCTCCATCTTGAACGATGGAACTCTTAGGAACTTGTTTAGGATCTTTAAGTCCAGGATTGGTCTGAAAGTTCCCTCTTTTTTGGGAACCACAAACAGATTTGAGTAAAACCCCTGTCCCTGTTCCGATCGTGGAACTGGGTGGATTACCCCCATTAACAAGAGCTCTTGTACGCAGCGTAGAAACGCCTCTTTCTTTGTCTGGATTGTTGACAACCTTGACAGATGAAATCTCTCTCTTGGAGGAGAGTATTTGAAGTCCAGAAGGTATCCCTGAGATATTATTTCTAGCGCCCAGGGATCCTGGACATCTCTTGCCCAAGCCTGGGCGAAGAGAGAAAGCCTGCCCCCCACTAGATCCGATCCCGGATCGGGGGCCCTCAATTCATGCCGTTTTAGGGGCAGCAGTAGGTTTCCTGGTCTGCTTGCCCTTGTTCCAGGACTGGTTAGGTTTCCAGCCTTGTCTGTAGCGAGCAACAGCTCCTTCCTGTTTAGTCTTAGTTTTGGCTTTGTCCTGAGGCAGGGCATGGCCTTTACCTCCTGTAATGTCAGCGATAATCTCTTTCAACCCGGGCCCGAATAAGGTCTGCCCTTTGAAAGGTATATTAAGCAATTTAGACTTAGAAGTAACATCAGCTGACCAGGATTTTAGCCACAGCGCCCTGCGTGCCTGAATGGCGAATCCTGAATTCTTCGCCGTAAGTTTAGTTAGATGTACTACGGCCTCCGAAATGAATGAATTAGCTAGTTTAAGGACTCTAAGCCTGTCCGTAATGTCGTCCAGAGTAGCTGAACTAATGTTCTCTTCCAGAGACTCAATCCAGAACGCCGCTGCAGCCGTGATCGGCGCAATGCATGCAAGGGGTTGCAATATAAAACCTTGTTGAACAAACATTTTCTTAAGGTAACCCTCTAATTTTTTATCCATTGGATCTGAAAAAGCACAGCTATCCTCCACCGGGATAGTGGTACGCTTAGCTAAAGTAGAAACTGCTCCCTCTACCTTAGGGACCGCTTGCCATAAGTCCCGTGTGGTGGCGTCTATTGGAAACATTTTTCTAAATATCGGAGGGGGTGAGAACGGCACACCGGGTCTATCCCACTCCTTAGAAACAATTTCAGTAATTCTCTTAGGTATAGGAAAAACCTCAGTACTCGTCGGTACCGCAAAATATTTATCCAACCTACACATTTTCTCTGGTATTGCAACTGTGTTACAATCATTCAGAGCCGCTAACACCTCCCCTAGTAATACACGGAGGTTTTCCAGTTTAAATTTAAAATTTGAAATATCTGAATCCAGTCTGTTTGGATCAGAACCGTCACCCACAGAATGAAGTTCTCCGTCCTCATGTTCTGCAACCTGTGACGCAGTATCTGACATGGCCCTAATATTATCAGCGCACTCTGTTCTCACCCCAGAGTGATCACGCTTACCTCTTAGTTCTGGTAATTTAGCCAAAACTTCAGTCATAACAGAAGCCATATCCTGTAATGTGATTTGTAATGGCCGGCCAGATGTACTCGGCGCTACAATATCACGCACCTCCCGAGCGGGAGATGCAGGTACTGGCACGTGAGGCGAGTTAGTCGGCATAACTCTCCCCTCGTTGTTTGGTGAAATTTGTTCAATTTGTACAGATTGACTTTTATTTAAAGTAGCATCAATACAGTTAGTACATAAATTTCTATTGGGCTCCACTTTGGCATTGCAACAAATGACACAGGTATCTTCCTCTGAATCAGACATGTTTAACACACTAGCAAATAAACTTGCAACTTAGAATACAATTCAATTAGAATAATATTAAAAACGTACTGTGCCTTTAAGAAGCACAGAAAATCTATGACAGTTGAAAATTAATAAATTGAAACAGTTATAGCCTCAATCCTTGTAAACAACACAACTTTAGCAAAGGTTTAATCCCAATAGCAAAGATAACAAATTCTGAAAGCAGGAAACAATTACAGAATAAACGTTTTTTATCACAGTCAACTATAATTCTCACAGCTCTGCTGAGAGAAATTACCTCCCTCAAAATAAGTTTGAAGACCCCTGAGTTCTGTAGAGATGAACCGGATCATGCAGGAAATACAATGAGCTGCTGACTGAAATAACTGATGCATAGAAAAGGCGCCAAAAAACAGCCCTTCCCCCTCACACACAGCAGTGAGAGAGAACAGAAACTGTCAGAAAAAGATTAAGCAACTGCCAAGTGGGAAAATGGTGCCCAAACATTTATTCACTCAGTACCTCAGCAAATGAAAACTATTTTACATTCCAGCAAAAACGTTAAACATAATTTCTAGTTATTAAACAGCTTAATGTACTTCTTACAGTGTAATTCTAGTGAAGTACCATTCCCCAGAATACTGAAGTGTAAAGTATACATACATGACATTATATCGGTATGGCAGGATTTTCTCATCAATTCCATTGTCAGAAAATAAAAGCTGCTACATACCTCTATGCAGATTCATCTGCCCGCTGTCCCCTGATCTGAAGTTTACCTCTCCTCAGATGGCCGAGAAACAGCAATATGATCTTAACTACTCCGTCTAAAATTATAGCAAAAACTCTGGTAGATTCTTCGTCAAACTCTGCCAGAGAGGTAATAACACACTCCGGTGCTATTTTAAAATAACAAACTTTTGATTGAAGATATAAAACTAAGTATAATCACCATAGCCCTCTCACACCTCCTATCTAGTCGTTGGGTGCAAGAGAATGACTGGGAGTGACGTAGAGGGGAGGAGCTATATGCAGCTCTGCTGGGTGAATCCTCTTGCACTTCCTGTTGGGGAGGAGTTAATATCCCAGAAGTAATGATGACCCGTGGACTGATCACACTTAACAGAAGAAATCTAAATCAAATCAAGATTTGATTTGACTACCCTTGCCTTCAAAACAGCATCAATTCTTCTATGGACGCTTTCGCAACGTCAAGGAATTTGTGGGCATATAGTCAGGTGCATCGTTAAATAATTATACCAAACAAGTACTGTTGATCATTAATTTATTATGTAGGTTTAAACAAAATCATTATTTGAAAAAGAAACAGCTGTGCATGAGGAATAAAACTGGGTGAAAAACAGCCAAACTCTACAAACAAGGTGAGGTTGCTAAAGACAGTTTAATGCCAGGGGGCCGATTTATGAAAGTACGAGCGGAAATAATCTGCTGTAGCGGATCATGTCCGCCGCAAATCGATAAATGCCGACAGCATACGCTGTCTGCATTTATCATTGCACAAGCAGTTCTGGTAAACTGCTTGTGCAATGCCGCCCCCTGCAAATTTGCAGCCAATCAGCCGCTAGCAGGGGGTGTCAATCAACCCGATCGTATCTGATCGGGCTGATTGCTGTTTACCGCCTCAGAGGTGGAGGACGAATTAAGGAGCAGCTGTCTTAAGACCACTGCTTCTTAACTCCTTATTCCAGCGAGCCTGAAGACTCGCACGGAAACAGCTGCATTAGGCAGAATACGGGCCGTGATAAATCGGCCCCCAAATATCATACACCATGGCAATAACTATCTTCAGCGTAAACGAGAACAGAGTCCTGTAAATGAGTCTGTCTTGGATTAAATGAAGAGACAGAAGCAACTGAGGCTGCCTAAATCCACAAACAAACTATGGTTAGTTCTCTAAGATGTTTGGAACAACCTACCTGCTGATTTCCTTAAAAAAACGTTGTGCATGTGAAACCTAGAAGAAATGATGCTATTTTGAAGGCAAAAGGTGATCTCACCAAATACTGATTTGATATAGATTTTTCTTTTGTTCACTCACTTAGCATTTTGTTAATTAAGCCTTTCAGTGCTAACGACAGCTCTGAGCCGTCGCAGAGGTTTCCACTCAGGTACTAATGACGACTTCGAGCCATCGCTAGCACTCTCCCACCTTGAGGGACATCTGGGGGCTCCCACCACTCCTTCCTCCGGCGATCAGGCCTGTATAGTGACATGCATTGCCTTAAAGGGTTAATTAATAAAAAATTAATAAGAAATGTGTTCATGCAAGCCACAGTTACCAGGACCTGAAACAGGCTTTAATATTGAGAAGTCTGGCAAACTAAAACTATAGCTGCAATTCTGTCAAGTATGTATATATGTAAGTATAATTATAAAGAAAATAGTTTGATGCGTCTTCAGTTCTCTATGTTTCAGAAGTACTGAGACATTGAAAACTGAATATTCATCTTTAAGACAGATATATAAATAGACAGACAGACAGATAGATGGATGGATGGATAGATAGATAGATAGATAGATAGATAGATAGATAGATAGATAGATAGATAGATAGATAGATAGATAGATAGATGGATGGATGGATGGATGGATGGATGGATGGATGGATGGATGGATGGATGGATGGATGGATGGATGGATGGATGGATGGATAGATAGATAGATAGATAGATAGATAGATAGATAGATAGATAGATAGATAGATAGATAGATAGATAGATAGATAGATAGATAGATAGATAGACAGACAAATAGATAGATAGACGAATAGATAGATAGATAAATAGATAGATAAATAGCTAGACAGAGGCATATATGACACAATTTCTGGACAGATTCCACCACCTATGGTAAGTAGCTGGGATGTAACCAGGGGTGATCGGTGCTGCCATAGTGGTTGGGGCTCCCAGAGTATCTCTACCACCTAGAGAGTAGAGAGAGAGATCAGTCCATTTTTCCTTACACATAGAACTGTGCTGCTTAGTACCTCCTGGGAGGGGCTGTAACCACAACAACTATATCGACCCTGGGAACCATTCAGGGCAAGGTTAGTATCTTGGCTAGCAAAGATGAGTAGAAAAAGCAGGGGATAAAAAGAAATGTTCCAACATAATATATTTAAACAAAATTGTTTTTGCAGGGATTGTAATGCATTTTTTAACAACAATATGAATTAGAAAACAAAATATTTAGTTATTTAGCAAAAAAATTGAACATTTCCTCATGCTTAAAGGGATAGGAAAGTCAACATTAAACTTACATGATTCATATAGAGAAGGTCATTTTTAGACACTTTTAAATTTGCTTCTATTTTCAAATATGCTTTGTTCTCTAGGTATCCCTTGCAGAAAAAGAATATGCACATATCCTTCACTAGTGGGAGCTAGCTGCTGATTGGTGCCTGCACACATTTGTCTCTTGTGATTGGCTAAACAGATGTGTTCAGGTAGCTGTAAGTAGTGCAGTGCTGTTACTTCAGCAAAGGATAACAAGAGAATGAAGCTAATTTGATAATAGAAGCAAATTGGAAAGCTGTTTAAAATTGTATGTTCTATCCAAATCATGAAAGAATATTTTGGGGTTTTCTGTCCGTTTAAAAGAATTCAGTCTATGTGGCATTTATTTATTTATTTTTTTGCATGTGATAAATACAATTTTAAACCACTCTATGAAGAAAACACAAAGCTGTAACTCTAACTGTGTGTACAGAGATTTCCACTGGGAATGATTTAAGGTTTCTTGAAATTATTAAATGAAACCACAGGGCACTCTGTTCTAAAAAGGGAATTCCTGACCTAAAAAAAAGAAAGCAATAATATAGTTGACTGAGTATCCTTGTGCTAATAAATGGGTCTCCATTAATAATGTTGGACCTTTTCTTACTGTCCTACAACAACAAATCATCTCCCTTATTCCCACTCTAATTGCAACAGAAATTCTAAAAAACACAAGCAATATTTCATGCACTTTTGCACCTTTGTTAATATATTGCTCTCGCTAACACCTGGTTATCACCTCATCAGTTCAACTGGCAGGTAAAGGAATGGGGAACAGGAGTAAAAATAAGATCAATTATAGTGGTAGTCGCTTGTCTGAAGCAATTGAGAGAAGGCCTCAGGGCAGCTAAATTTATAGCTCAGCATTTATCTCCTCTGTGTGTGGTTATCCCTCCTAATGATACCAAATCAAGACTGCGCCGCTCGCTTCCCATGACCATCTGGGAGTTAGCACAGCTTTTTCCAATGCTATGTTTTATTTCCCTGTCTTTTGCAGCCTTGCTGTCACTGATTCTCATTTATTAGGAGAGTGAACACCTGTCTGAATATTAATATTTATATATCAGTCCTTCAGTCATTGGTATACAAGGCCGGATTAGCCTACCAGGAGATTTCCTGGTGCTGCATCAACTGAGACTGGAAAGCTACGATTTAAAAGGGTTATTAATGGATGCAATTGGGTTGTATGGTGCATATAACTAAAATCTGGCACTTTTTTTTAAATACAAACTAATATAATATAATGCTGGAAAAAAAATATATTGGGGAAAGGAGTATCTCAGTAATCCTCTTTGAGAAAAATAGGGTGTGCACATTCTACCGACTCAATGAAAAAATAAATTTTCCAGGGCTCCTTTTTATTCCCAGTCCAGCCCTGGGGGTATATTTAGTTTTTGTGCTGCTCTAGGTACTGGGAAATCTGTTGCACCCCAAATCCCAATCAACAGAAATGTTAGCATATATTAGCCTCAAATACATATAACCAGATACAAAGGATACAACTGTATTAATGACATTTGTTTTTATCTAATTAATGTTTTTTATTTTTTCATAAGTCTTTTTATTGGTAGCCAAAATCATACAGATCTCGTTTAGAAACAAATTACAATATTGGCATTACAGGAGTATTTCAGTAACATTCTTAATTCTATACTAATATAGTTTAGCATAAAACGGAATATAAAACAGTTATAAACATAATTAACATTCTGAAGTGATATGTATGGCTACAAGTAATCAGGGGACTTACTTTTTTTATTATTTTTTGTGTTTTGAGGAATCGTTTAATATGTATGTGTCCCATAATAATTGTATTTGTGCAAAAAGGTCTAGATTCTTATTTTTTTAGATAATGAAATTCTTCTAGGGAGATTGTGCGGTTACATTCATGTTGCCATTGAGCTATAGTTGGGATTTTGTCAGACTTCCAGTTCCTGGCTATAAGAATTTTAAAGCAGTTAGTGAGAATATTATCTAATGAATGGTTTTATCGCTACCGCTCCTATTGGTAATTCTGTTACCATTTTTCATCTGTTCGTACCACGATCTGGTTCAGGTATCCTGAGCATTGTTTTGCTACAAGACACGGCCTAGCACTAGAGGAGGACAATCATTTCTATTGCCTACGGTGGTAGTAGGTCCATCAGACTGAGAGTTCACCTGTCCGGAGAGCTGGTTGTTGAGTTTGCTGAGCGGCTCAGAAGCCTCGGCCTTCCCCATTTGCACTATAGTATGCATCAACGCACGTGCGTGGTTTACCTGTGTTTTTGGGTTGGCTTGTTGCCTTTACGTTACTGCACTTAGAGGCACCTCTGTTTTGTTTTCCTCCTCTGGAATCCAATTCTCTATATATGTAGGGTTCATGCAGCCTTACTAAATAAAAAAATATTCGGAGAGCACAGAATTAGCAAAGCATCAGGCCACTGAACTACCCCTTAATCCTACTGTTCTAGGCACAGGACAAGTTAGAGTAAACTATAGCAATTGATTTCCAAGAAAACACTCCAGCGAAGAAGGCATTAAAGTAAAAAGTAACTTTTATTCAAGGGAAGTAAAAATGTGAAAAAGGTTTACATATGCCACAGGGCTCAGCAACACAAAACTTACAGATTATCTGACGCGTTTCATGCCCCATGTTTTACTCTACTTGAATAAGATTTAAGTTTTACTTTAATCCCATCTTCACTGGAGCATTTTCTGGGAAATTGTTAGGTTGAGTGTTTCTGGAGCAGTGGTACCGACTTGACTTACAACAAAGTTTACTGGTTGCCTAAAGTCATGCGACCTATCACACGCCAGCTGTGAACGCTGAAGAAGACTAAGCTGTATCAGCACAGGCCGGGGGTAATGGCTGTCTACTGACATTATACTGATTCTCTGATGCTGAGTTTCCATAAAACAGGCAAGTTACACTTTGATTTAATGAGAGGATATGCATAGGTCTTCCTTATTAATTGAACAAAGTGGGCATTGTTATGGTGACCTATAGAGCACCATGTCCTGTTTATTACATTTGTACAAAGGTGCATTTTAGGTTTTACATTTGGTATTTTTCCTTTGTACATGTTACAGTGCCCAATACAAAATAATTACAGTGAAGTTGCATTATTATTATTATTATCATTTATTTGTATAGCGCTGTTGTGCATTTTCCTTATGTGCCAACATAAACACTGCATATTATAATGGCAGCCATAATCTGAGTGTCTAACTCTACGATATTGTCATAATATTAAAAATATTTTAGGGCAAGTTAGGACTTTACAACTTCACAATGATTACCTTGCATGCCACTGCCAATGGAAACATATGTTTTATATTCATAAACTGTACAAAGCCCAAGAAAAAACTCAGTGGCTCCCATTGCTATTTATTAGAATTTCTGTGCAAAAGCATTAGAAGTTATTTGGCTAGATTTAGAGTTTTGACGGTAAAAAGCACCGTAGCTAACACTGCTTTTTTTGCCAACGCACCCTTCCAACAACGCTGGTATTTAGAGTTGTATGAGGGGCTGCGCTAGGCTCAAAAAAGGGAGCGTTGAGCCTAATTTAGCGCCACTTCAACCTTCAATACCAGCGTTGCTTACGGTAGCGGTAAGCTGGCAAAACGTGCTCGTGGGGCATTTTGGGCTGAAAAAAAATCTAACACCTGCAAAAAAGCAGCGTTCAGCTCCTAAAACAGCCCCATTGTTTCCTATGGGGACACACTTTCTAAGTCTGCACCTAACACCCTAACATGAACCCTGAGACTAAACACCCCTAACCTTACACTTATTAACCTCTAATCTGCCGCCCCGCTATCGCTGATACCTGCATTATACTATTAACCCCTAATCTGCCGCTCCGTACACCGCCGCAACCTACATTATACTTATGAACCCCTAATCTGCTGCCCCTAACACCGCCGACCCCTATATTATATTTATTAACCCCTAATCTGACCCCCCAATATCGCCACTACCTAACTACACTTATTAAACCCTAATCTGCCGACCGGACCTCGCCGTCACTATAATAAATGTATTAACCCCTAAACCACCGCACTCCCGCCTCGCAAACACTATAATAAATAGTATTAACCCCTAATCTGCCCTCCCTAACATCGCCTCCCCCTACCTACAATTATTAACCCCTAATCTCCCGCCCGCACCATCGTCGCTACTATAATAAAGTTATTAACCCCTAAACCTAACCCTAACCCTAACACCCCCCTAACATAAATATAATTTATATTAAACAAAATAATATTCCTAAAATTATCTAAATTATTCCTATTTAAAACTAAATACTTACCTATCAAATAAACCCTAATATAGGTGCAATGTAAATAATGATTACATTGTAGCTATTTTAGGATTTATATTTATTTTACAGGCAACTTTGTATTTATTTTAATTAGGTACAATAGCTATTAAATAGTTAATAACTATTTAATAGCTACCTAGTTAAAATAAATACAAAATTACCTGTAAAATAAATCCTAACCTAAGTTACAATTAAACCTAACACTACACTATCATTAAATTAATTAAATAAATTACCTACAATTACCTGAAATAAAATACAATAAAATAAACAATTCTATAATACAAAAAAAACCCCACTAAATTACAAAAAATAAAAAATAATTACAAGCAGTTTAAACTAATTACACCTAATCTGTTTGTTTTTTTTGTATTATAGAATAGCTTATTTTATTGTATTTTATTTCAGTAATTGTAGGTAATTTATTTAATTAATTTAATGATAGTGAAGTGTTAGGTTTAATTGTAACTTAGGTTAGGATTTATTTTACAGGTAATTTTGTTTTATTTCAACTAGGTAGCTATTAAATAGTTATTAACTATTTAATAGCTATTGTACCTAGTTAAAATAAATACAAAGTTGCCTGTAAAATAAATATAAATCCTAAAATAGCTACAATGTAATAATTAATTACATTGCAGCTATATTAGGGTTTATTTGATAGGTAAGTATTTAGTTTTAAATAGGAATAATTTAGTTAATTATAGGAAAATTATTTTGTTTAATATAAATTATATTTATGTTAGGGGGGTGTTAGGGTTAGAGTTAGGTTTAGGGGTTAATAACTTTATTATAGTAGCGACGATGGTGCGGGCGAGAGATTAGGGGTTAATAATTGTAGGTAGGTGGCGGAGATGTTAGGGAGGGCAGATTAGGGGTTAATACTATTTATTATAGTGTTTGTGAGGCGGGAGTGTGGCGGTTTAGGGGTTAATACATTTATTATAGTGGTGGCGAGGTCCGGTCGGCAGATTAGGGGTTAATAAGGGTAGTTAGGTAGCGGCGACGTTGGGGGGGAAGATTAGGGATTAATAAATATAATATAGGGGTCGGTGATGTTAGGGGCAGCAGATTAGGGGTTCATAGGGATAATGTAGGTGGCGGCGGTGTCTGGTCAGCAGATTAGGGGTTCAAATTTTTTATTAGAGTGGCGGCAATGTGGGGGGGCCTCGGTTTAAGGGTACGTAGGTAGTTTATGGGTGTTAGTGTACTTTAGAGCACAGTAGTTAAGAGCTTTATATTCCGGCGTTAGCCCATAAAGCTCTTAATTACTGACTTTTTTTGGCGTTAGGAGTCTTGTCAGTAGAGGGTCTACCGCTCACTTCTCCCAAGACTCCAAATACCAGCGTTAGGCAGATCCCATTGAAAAGATAGGATACGCAATTGGCGTAAGGGGATCTGCGGTAGCCTGGAATCGCAGTAGGGAAGTGAGCGGTAGACCCTTTTCTGCCTGACTCTAAATACCAGTGGGTGACCAAAAGCAGCGTTAGGACCCCTTAACGCTGCTTTGGACGGCTAACGCCAAACTCTAAATCTAGGCTATTGTTTGCTTACTTTTCTACGTAATTTCAATACATTTGGGTGGTTGCTCATTGCTCAATTGTATTTTTATGCAAGAAATTATAAGAAACAGACATTCACAAACTTTTCAAAGGGGATTTGGCATGAGTTTTACTAACCTTCAAGGAACAAAGATAAACAGTCTGAAATAAATCATGACTGCTTTTTTAATTGAATTTGACCATCTTAGGAGTTTGGCTGCCTTAGGACACGGCATGAGAACCTAGCGCAGCGAAGGGGATAAGTTGCTCAGTGATGGGCAGCAAAGGTATATATGAATATATATGTATGTGTTTATATGTGTATAAATACATATTAACATATAAATATATATGTATATAAGCACATACATAGGCCTCTAGTTATCAACGTGTCTACTTACCTGCCATCGCCGGCCCCAATACGCCCACCTAAGCTCGCCTACCATCGCCGCCGCGGACCTGAATACGCTCTCCAAAGTTATCAGTAAATCTGTCAAAAAGCCGCGCACCAAGTACGGGGCGATGAGCAGCGGACTGTGATAGTTATCACTCATCCGATCTCGCTGCTCTTCGGCTTTTTTACAGCTTTATTGACAAGCTGTCACTAAGCACCCACACTAACTATACTGTTCTACCCCCTATACCGGCGCCCCCGGAGCCCCCCACAACTAAATAAACTTCTAAACCGCCGCTCCTAGACCCCCGACGCAACTCTTATAAATGTATTAACCCCTAAACCACCACTCCCGGAGCCCACCGCCACTCTAATAAACTGATTAACCCCTAAACCACCGCTCCCGGACCCCGCCGCCACCTACATAATACCTATTAACCCCTATCCTGCCCCCCCATACCGCCGCCACCTATAATAAATTTATTAACCCCTATCCTGCCGATCCCGTACCCTGCCGCAACTAAATAAATTGTTTAACCCCTAAACCGCCGCTCCTGGACCCCGCCGCCACCTATATTAAACTTATTAACCCCTAATCTGCCCTCCCTACACCGTCGCCACCTATAATAAATTTATTAACCCCTATCCTGCCCCCCCCTATACCGCCGCAACTATAATAAAATTATTAACCCCTAAACTGAAGTCTAACCCAAACCCTAACACCCCCCTAACTTAAATATTAATTAAATACATCTAAATATTATCACTCTTATTAACTTAATTAATCCTATTTAAAAATAAATACCTTTAAAATAAACCCTAATATAGCTACAATATAAATAATAATTATATTGTATCTATTTTAGGATTTATTTTTATTTTACAGGCAAATTTCAATTTATTTTAACTAGGTACAATAGCTATTAAATAGTTAAGAACTATTTAATAGCTACCTAGTTAAAATAAAGAGAAATTTGGGGGGGCGTGTTTGAGCAGCGAACCCGAGTGGTCGCATTCTCCAGAGCTCTGGTGGAATCCCTTCTAATCCACCGATTACAAGAGACCTTCAACAGCAATATAGTCATACATACACCTTATTGCATCCGTGTTCAGAGGAGTACTATATTACATGATCAATGCTATGTTCATGAAACTAGAGCGAGGATTCAGATAATAAGGGCCTAGAGCGGCAGCTATTACTAGGTGACGTTACCCCCCTCGGCTCCTCCAAGGTACTGTGCTTTAGCCAACTACATCGGCACAATAGCACGGACATTATTAACAAACGCCTTACATCATAGGTGCCCTCAAAGGAGAAAATAGATCAGCGACCCCAAAAATACTCCTAGCAGTTTGAAATTTAAAATGGCTACAGCGGTCGGAGAACAAAACACCATCGGCTCAAGATGGCAAAAATTTGAAGAGCATGTCAGCACCTTATGGAATCAGCGCCATTTGACTTCTTTGTAAGGCGTTACAGAGACAAGAATGTTGAAACCACGGGCTCCGTTGAAAGTGTTGGGAGAAGCCCTCCCACCATAAGTCATTTCTACAGGGAGCCTCAGCACTTGGAGATTACTAATACCGCATGGCACAGAATCACTCATAGTGAGACATCAGTGGAAATGCAGAACTGTCTATTTACACCTATAACAGACGGAGATAATTTACACAGCAATCAAAAACAGGTCTATAGCTCCCCTGTCAAGCCAGAAGATCGGCGGCGAGAGAGACGCACAACGCGATACAATTCCAGCGGGGGTTTAGGTGGGGACCCCCAGGAAGACGCATCATGTAAACAGATCTCTCTCCGTTCGCAGACAAAGACCAGCTGGATACATGGGATCAAAGGGAGTTCTGGACAGAGGTATCAGGACTATCACATGGTATTGTAGTGCTCGCAGATACTAATGAAATGACACTAAGAGAAGCTTATGCGGGACCGCCATTAGCCCTGAAGTGCCCTAGCAATCCTTTGCAAAAAGATCACCACACTGCTGATGAGTCTTTCCACCTCCCACAAATAAAACCAGGAGGCTGGAGGGACTTTCTCAATACGAACTTGCTGATGCCCGTGTTTTCATAACACTGGCTAAGTTTGTAAGATCATTAGATTTTTACTAATATGATAATGTCATCCATAGTTCAGTTTGTTTAACTTGTTACTCAGTATTTCATTACTTAAAATGCCTTTTTCTTCATGTTACACTTCACATTCTAGCACTAAAGTATAGGTTGCTATGCCATTTTATTGCCAATTTACATGAACATCACAATTATTCCTTACTGCACTCTCCATAATAGTCTAGGCACTAGGCTATGCACAAAGCTTGCTGTCACCAAATCGGCATAAACGTTTCATGTGGATGTTTGTGGGGGGCCACCAGGGAGACTAAAATGCAATCAAGGACAGTCCATTAACATGTTTTCCTGAAGTCGCAGTTTTACATATTTTAGATCTCTCCCTTGTGGCCAGCGGCCGAGGTCACGAAGGAGACAAAATATAACAAGAAGGAATATGTAGTTTATTATAAGTTTACTTGCACTTTAAAGAAAACCTTGACTAAGGCAAAATAATGTTATTATTGGTTATATACTGCATATATACAATTACCAAGTGGAATGTGTAACTGTGCTTATAGTAAGTTAGTAACACTGTTTATATGTTTTACATTTCAAATTGTTTTTTCTTTGTTTTAAGGAGCAGCTTCCTCAAGCCCTAACTCTATATACATGTTCTTGTTAGATAGTTGCCGGTGGACTTGGCTATAGCCTCTAGTTAGGATAACTAGAAGTTTTTCTGTGTCTTACTACACTCATAATTCCCTAACATATACTGTGTACATTAAAGATCCAAGAGTGATCCACACCATATCTAAAGGGAACTAAAGATGAGGACAGTCTAATACCTTTTGCATATATGTCTTCTGTAAAATGTATACCTTCATGCTAAATCTACATCATTGTATATGCATGTTTTCTGTCATTTGCAGTTCCTCAATAAAATCTTTAAAAAAAAAATAAATAAATAAATAAAGAGAAATTTACCTGTAAAATAAAAACTAACCTAAGTTACAAATAAACCTAACACTACACTATCATTAAATTAATTAAATAAATTACCTACAAATAACTACAATTAAATACAATTAAATAATCTAAATAAAGTACAAAAAATAAAAAAACTAAGTTACAAAAAATAAAAAAAATAAGTTATAAACATTTAAAAAATATTACAACAATTTTAAGCTATTTACACCTAATCTAAGCCCCCTAATAAAATAACAAAGCCCCCCAAAATAAAAAAATGCCCTACCCTTTTCTACATTAAAAAGTTAACAGCTCTATTACCTTACCAGCCCTTAAAAGGGCCTTTTGCGGGGCATGCCCCAAAAAATTCAGCTCTTTTGCCTGTAAAAAAAAATACAACCCCCCCAACATTAAAACCCACCACCCACATACCCCTAATCTAACCCAACCCCCCCTTAAATAAACCTAACACTACCCCCCTGAAGATCATCCTACCTTTAGCCGTCTTCAGCCAGCCAACCACCGATGGAACAGAAGAAGACATCCGGAGCAGCAGAAGTCATCATTCAAGGGGCGCTGAAGAAGTCTTCCATCCGATTGAAGTCATTATCCAAGGGGCGCTGAAGAAGTCTTCCATCCGATTGAAGTCAACATCCAGACGGCGTCTTCAATTTTCATCCATCCGGAGCGGAGTGAAGCCATCTTCAGACGAGCCGATGCGGAGCCATCTTTTTCCACCGACGACTGAACGACGAATGACGGTTCCTTTAAGTGACGTCATCCAACATGGCGTCCCTCGAATTCCGATTGGCTGATAGGATTCTATCAGCCAATCGGAATTAAGGTAGGAAAAATCTGATTGGCTGATTAAATCAGCCAATTAGATTGAAGTTCAATCGGATTGGCTGATCCAATCAGCCAATCAGATTGAGCTCGCATTCTATTGGCTGTTCCCATCAGCCAATAGAATGCAAGCTCAATCTGATTGGCTGATTGGATCATCCGATTGAACTTCAATCTGATTGGCTGATTTAATCAGCCAATCAAATTTTTCCTACTTTAATTCCGATTGGCTGATTGAATCCTATCAGCCAATCGAAATTCGAGGGACGCCATCTTGGATGACATCACTTAAAGGAATCGTCATTCGTCGTTCAGTCGTCGGTGGAAGAAGATGGCTCCGCGTCGGCTCGTCTGAAGATGGCTCCGCTCCGTTCCGGATGGATGAAGATTGAAGACGCCGCCTGGATGTTGACTTCAATCGGATGGAAGACTTCTTCAGTGCCCCTTGGATGATGACTTCAAATGGATGAAAGACTTCTTCAGCGACCCTTGGATGATGACTTCTGCTGCTCCGGATGTCTTCTTCTGTTCCATCGGTGGTCGGCTGGCTGAAGACGGCTAAAGGTAGGATGATCTTCAGGGGGGTAGTGTTAGGTTTATTTAAGGGGGGTTTGGGTTAGATTAGGGGTATGTGGGTGGTGGGTTTTAATGTTGGGGGGGTTGTATTTTTTTTTTACAGGCAAAAGAGCTGAATTCTTTGGGGCATGCCCCGCAAAAGGCCCTTTTAAGGGCTGGTAAGGTAATAGAGCTGTTAACTTTTTAATGTAGAATAGGGTAGGGCATTTTTTTATTTTGGGGGGCTTTGTTATTTTATTAGGGGGCTTAGATTGGGTGTAAGTAGCTTAAAATTGTTGTAATATTTTTTAAATGTTTGTAACTTATTTTTTTTATTTTTTGTAACTTATTTTTTTTATTTTTTTTGTACTTTAGTTAGTTTATTTAATTGTATTTAATTGTAGTTATTTGTAGTTAATTTATTTAATTAATTTAATGATAGTGTAGTGTTAGGTTTAATTGTAACTTAGGTTAGGATTTATTTTACAGGTAATTTTGTATTTCTTTTAACTAGGTAGTTATTAAATAGTTAATAACTATTTAATAACTATTCTAACTAGCTAAAATAAATACAAAATTACCTGTAAAATAAATATAAATCCTAAAATAGCTACAATGTAATTATTACATTGTAGCTATCTTAGGGTTTATTTTACAGGTAAGAATTTAGTTTTAAATAGGAATAATTTATTTATTTTTTCATTGGTGTATGGTTTCAGGGCTACATCAAGCCGGATGACTTCAGAGACTACAGGAGGAACAGATGGTGTAGCCACAGCCTTTTTCGATGTGGGTGTTTAGCCTTGGAATTTTCTCACATTTTGGTATATGTATGTATATGTATGAATACGTATGCATATGTACAGTATATGTATGTATATGTATGCATATGTATGTACCAGTGATGTGCAGTCACTAGAGGAAGGTGAGGCAGTGCTTCACCTCTCATATGGGCAAAAATATATATATTTTTATTGGCTTTAAAAAAAATAAAATAAAAAAATTGCAATTTTTTTTCCCCCAGCATTTTTTTTTTTCACAGCTACATGTTGTGCAATGGAGAGGCACAAGCAGGTCTGCCCACCATTACACAACAGGCTGCGCCACCTACTGGATTAAAGTGGTTAAGCTCATTGCATGTCCCATAGTTGCTTATTTGAGGCAGTCCTATTTGGGCTGACCCAATCTTGTGAGAGGCATTAGTCAGTTGAACTTAGGGTTGGGGCTGGATGTTAAATCATATAAAACAAAACAAAAATGGAAAAAAACTATTTTCATTTATTTTGTTGCTGTGCTGT
This sequence comes from Bombina bombina, assembly GCF_027579735.1. Taxonomy (NCBI): domain Eukaryota; kingdom Metazoa; phylum Chordata; class Amphibia; order Anura; family Bombinatoridae; genus Bombina; species Bombina bombina. The sequence continues at coordinate 1,084,138,638 of NC_069504.1, forward strand.
GAAGCTGCCAGCTTTTGGTAAAGTGAAACAGAGAGTTCTGTTCTTCCCCTCTAAGTGCAGTGGAATGTGCCACTGTCACTTCCTTAATACAGAGGCAGAGCAGGAAGAGATGCAGTCAATGAGCAGTGTTTAAGCCATATCTTTGAAGTAAGTTCTACAACCTTAGATTTTACTGAAAGGGATTCTGTTAGTGAAAATTATAATTTAATGAATGTGGTTTAACAGCTTGCCTTCACTTTCTGAACTCTCTGTAGCTCTGCTGTTTTATTACTTAAAAATGCAGTGGTCTCCCCCCCCTTGTGTGTGTCTCTCTCTCTCACCCTGTGTATGATTGTCTCTCTCTCTCTCTCTCTCTCTCTCTCTCTCTCTCTAACCCTGTGTATGATGGTGTCTCTCTCTCTCTCTTTCTCTCTCTCTCTAACCCTCTGTGTTTGATTGTGTCTCTCTCTCTCTAACCCTGTGTATGATGGTGTCTCTCTCTCTCTATTTCTCTCTCTCTCTAACCCTCTGTGTGTGATTGTGTTTCTCTCTCTCTCTAACCCTGTGTATGATGGTCTCTCTCTCTCTCTCTCTTTCTCTCTCTCTCTCTCTAACCCTCTGTGTGTGATTGTGTCTCTATTTCTCTCTAACCCTCTGTGTATGATTGTGTCTCTCTTTCTCTCTCTAACCCTCTGTGTATGATTGTGTCTCTCTCTCTCTTTCTCTCTCTCTAACCCTCTGTGTGTGATTGTGTCTCTCTCTCTTTCTCTCTCTCTAACCCTCTGTGTATGATTGTGTCTCTCTCTCTCTCTTTCTCTCTCTCTAACCCTCTGTGTGTGATTGTGTCTCTCTTTCTATCTCTCTAACCCTCTGTATGTGATTGTGTCTCTCTCTCTTTCTCTCTCTCTCTAACCCTCTGTGTGTGATTGTGTCTCTATCTCTTTCTCTCTCTCTCTAACCCTCTGTGTATGTGTTTCTGTCTACCTTTTATTTATTTAATTAAGGAATTGGTAGTGCCCTCTGATGGTGTGGCTTTATTTAAAGGGGTGGGGTCAAGCGCCCCACCATCTTTAAATTTCACCAGCCGCCACTGGATCAAGACATTTTTATATTTACTGAATAATGAAAGAATCTATAATCATAATTTGCAGCATTAAAGTAAAAAGTATGTTTTAAACATATTTTAATGGGCATGGATTTCTAGATCTCATAATTAGAGCAAGCATTTTGTTATCTGGCAAGAGTTTCTGTTACAATCCTTTAGACTAAAATCAGATGTTTACTAAGTTGACCAGTTTTCCAAGACACCATTTAAAGGGACATGAAACCCATATGTTTTCTTTCATGATTTAGAAAGAGCATGCAATTTTAAATAACTTTCCAATTTACATCTACTATCTAATTTTCTTCATTCGTTTGATATCCTTTGTTGAAAATCATATATAAATATGCTCAGTAGCTGCTGATTGGTGGCTGCACATAGATACCTCATGTGATTGGCTCACCCATGTGCATTGCTATTTCTTCAACAAAGGATATCTAAAGAATGAAGGTGTCTCCTAGCCACTGCCTCACCAGCCTCTGACGTCACTGCACGTCACTGGTATGTACTGTATATGTACAGTATATGTATGTATAACTATGTATCTGTATGTATATGTATGAATATGTATGTATATTTATGCATATGTACAGTTCTGATGAAGGTCTGTGTGAACCCCAAAACGTCAAATAAATTTTGTTGACCTTCTTTAAAGAAAAGACCTGTGAGTGCATCTACTTGTTGCGATATATATATATATATATATAAATATATATATATATATATATATATATATATATATATATATATATATATATATATATATATATATTAACACTAAAAAGAAAATGTGTTGGCCAAAGTGGGAGAAAATTCCAAGGCTAAACACTCACGGGCATAGACCAAAGTTATATACAGGGACTCTGAAGTCCTATGAAGTTCCCCTCCGTGAGCATGCCTGTGTCTCAACCACTTCTGGGTATCCGGTGAACATGCATAGAGGGTACAGTTGTAACCCTCTCTCACACATTGATTTCTGCTAGCAACGCGCATTTCACCCTCATTGGTGTATGGTTTCAGGGCTACATCAAGCCGGATGACTTCAGAGACTACAGGAGGAACAGATGGTGTAGCCATGGCTGTTTTCAATGTGGGTGTTTAGCCTTGGAATTTTCTCCCACTTTGGTAAAAGGCAAAGAACGTTTAATACTGCCCTAAGATTAATCAGATATCTGACAAACAGAGACTATTAGCCATATGTTGCAAGCACATATTGCTTACGCTTATATTTGGAACAGGACTTTTTGGCAACATAGTTTCATTATCTGAAGATCTTTAAAATTACTTTTAAAAGGTGGCCCACATTCATATATTTTATCTGTGTATTTTTAGGTGGATTAAAGTATCACTTAGTATATAATTATAACCTATTTAAGGTGTTGTGAGAACTGTTCACTTTTTTCTGTGTGTTACAATTGGATGTTTCAGTGCAAGCTTTCTTACATCTAATGTACTAGTTAGTTAAGAGGTAACCTTATACTCTGGTGCTGGCAAAAGGGAACTTTGGTGGAGGTCTGTTTGGGCCTACATATTTTCTTTTTAGTGTTAATATTTAATAAATTGATCCCCCTAATCACAGTATTTCCTAATAGATATTGTATTAATCTGGATATGCAAATGAGTAGGTTTGAATGAAGGGAGTGGTGCAAACTGTTTTGTGTAATATATATATATATATATATATATATATATGAATATGTATGTATATGTATAGTATATATATATATATATATATATATATATATATATATATATATGTGTGTGTGTGTATGTGTATGTATGTGTATGTATGAATATGTACTGTGTATCGAATCTATGTATATGTATGTATATGTATAGTATATGTATGTATATGTACATTATATATATATATATCTATATATATATATATGTACAGTATATGTATGAATATTTATTTATATGTATGTATATGTATGTATATTTATTTATATGTATGTATATGTACAGTAAATGTATGTATTTGTATCTATATGTATGTATATAGGTATGAATATGTATGTATATGTATCTCTATGTTAAAGCCCTTTGCATGCATTTTTTTCTAACACCAGAGACCTCATATCTTTGAGCCCTTATAGTTTTTTTGTGCAATATTTTTTTAAAATAATTTTTTTATTAGATGCTGATATTATGAGTGCAACTATACTTTGTAATGTTTTTTTAATGTGTATGTGTCACTTTTTTGTTTTGCGAAACAGTTAACCAGAGTTCTGAGGATGTGCTATCCAGACAAGTATTAACTTCAATTGTTCTCAAGCAAGAACATTTACTTTCAACATAATAATAAGAGCGAAAACCTGAAACACGCAAATACCCGTGATAAACCCCTATTTGCTTGCGCGGAACTGTTAGTGCTTCATTTGTAATCTGGCACTATAGGCGATCATGAAAGCGATATTTGCGCTCAATTTAGTAATCCAAGGGCAAGACGTGCGTTTCGTTTCGTTCTGAATCGAAATTCGGACGAATTTGCCAAATTCAGAGATTCGAATCGATTTGAATTACCGAATTACCCTAGCAACGAAACTAAACTAATCTGAATGCATTTGTAACAAATAAATCCAAATGACTTTGGATTTATTCGTTACATTCGAATGACCATGGACTAATCACAATTCAGTATAAAAAATAAATTTAGTAAGATTTAGTAAAATAGAACAGTGAAATAATTCCGTTTGTGTAACTTAGAACCATCTGAATCCACATAACACATAACGAACTTCCGAATCAAATCCAAAATGAATACATCCGAATACATCCAAATTTATTCGAATCCCAATAAATCCAAAACAAATACATTTAAATGTATCCGAATTTAAAACAAAATTAAAAAAAATCCGAATCGGTCCGAAATGAACCAAAACTAATTTTTTCACTGTGCACATGTCTAGCCAGTGCATGAAAATGTGCACTGGTATTACAAGTTAGGGGCAATGCGAACACGGCCTCGAGTTTGCATTGCACAGAAGAATTGTACTCATGAGAGCACTCTTTCATAGGCTCCTATAGAAGCCTCATTCTCATGCCATCAAACACGAGATACATGAGAGCTAGTGCAGCGAGGGGGTAAGTTGCGCAATGATGGACAGCAAATATAAATATATATGTATATGAATTTATGCATATATATTTATGTGTTAATATATGCATAATTCAGAGGAGCTGATCTCGCTAATTGCTGCTGTGATAAAGGACAGTTACTTATGAATTGCGCAATTTTCAAAGGGTGAAGTTATGGCAAGTTTTTTTTCAGCAAGATATTAATTTCTCAACCAATTTTTTGAATGGAGGCAAAGGGGCCAAATTATCCTTGTGTGGGCGGAAATTATGTTCTGTAGCGGATCATGTCAGCCGCACATCGATAAATGCTGACAGCATACGGTGTCAGCATTTATCATTGCACAAGCATTTCTAGTGAAATGCTTGTGCAATGCCACCCCCTGCACATTCAGGCAATCAGGTGTCAATAAACCCGATCATATGCGATCGGGTGGATTATTGTCCGCCGTCTCAGAGGTGGCGTACAAGTTAAGGAGCAGCAGTCTTAAGACCGTCTGGTCTCCTGTTTCCAGAGATAAATTTGGCTCAATACGGGGCTTGATGAATCGGCCCCAAAGTGTCACATTTAAGGTATGACATTTTCGATGACCCCCAGTTGCTATTGACCTTAACCATGGAAATAGTTGTGATTTTTCTTTAAGACAACATAATATCACAGTTCCATCACTGTCTCTGCAGTATTTCCAATCCACTCCTTTCTTATTAAACTTTCACCTAAGATATAATCACATTTTTATACTAAGAAACCATAACACCATAGGAACCTGTAAAATAATGTCCCTTTATATATTATCTGTAAGTCTCCTTAGAACTGAATAGCACTTTATTTATTAAACATCCTAGCAACTAAATGATTAATCAATTTACTGACAACCACAACAAATCACTAAATGATAAGCAGCAGATATTGCTCCCAGAAAGAAACCACAGTGGATATATTTGTCAAACTTTTACTCACTACATTGATCCAGTAGCTGCATGATGCCAGCGTTGTGTTATTGTTTTGTAACTGAATTGTTATTTATTATTAAAGACGTATCTGATATATTTGTTGCTACACATTCTAAGAAGCTTACTTGATTTCTGAAATTTGTATTTATTAAAACCTCACATATCAGCGGTAAGTTAGCAGTCTGGCTTTAAATAGTGCTGCAAAATATGTCTTTGTCTTTGAGGTTATAGAGCATAAAAAATTAGCAGCTGACATTTGTTTTTCGTATATGTTTAATTTTTGGCTGATGTTCTCTATGGACTACTGTACAGGTGGAATTTTTTATTGTGGAGGAATAAAAGTTAGGCTTTAATGTCCTCAGCACTGCAGGACAGGAATATTTTTATTCTGTTATAGGCTATGGTCTGTATTTATTAACTGCCAGACATTGTTCACTCATGAAAACCTGTCCCCACAGGTTCACAGATTTCGGGAAGCAAATTGCAGCAATATGCTGTCCGTATTTAACATTGCACAAGCGTTTGCTTGTGCAATTTCACCCCTGCTCGCACTAGCCCAATGGTGCTGAGTAGGGGGTTGTCAATGAAACGGTGGCAAACGTCCCCGGGCGGATTTAATTCACTAGCTAATAGCTGGCGTACTTGTTAGGAAGCTGCGGTCTGATGACTGCTGCTTCTTCATTTCTGGCTGCAGACTTGATGAAGGAGGGCCTATGTGTCAATATGTTTTGGAGCCTTGAGGTCAAAGGGAATATAAGAAACCAAACATCTATCGTTCATCAGTATTTATATGTGTTTAATTTTTACCTGAAAAGAATATGAAATATATCTGATTTAATTTAACTTAAAACTACACTGTCAGAAAAATGTGCAAAAATTGTACTTCCAGGGGTACAACAGCTGGGGCAGTACCCTCAAAGGTTCATCCGCTGTACCCTTTAACATAGGTTCATATTGGAACCCTTACAGATTGTACCTTTCAAAGGCAAATATGTAGCTTTGGTAACTAAATTGGACCTCAGTGCTACGGTACCATAATGTACCCTTAAAAATGGTGCAAAGTGAGCTTTTTAAGGGTACTGCCCCATGACATGCCCTTTGTACCTCATGTTAGCAAATTTGTACTCAACACAGCATATTTAAAATGCTGTCCAATCAAATGTATTAAATAACATTCAAATATGCATTCACCTACTGTGCTCTTGCTCAGAAAGTATATAAGTATTAGTCTAGCTTTCAAAAATATTTAAAAAGAAAAAACAACTTACAGTAGCCACTCTGAAGTTTGATGATTTCTGAAAGTGTAGCAAAAAAGCTAGTCGTAAGACTCTGCCACTGGAATTCCTGAAAGAACCAGGCCAAACAAACTGTTTCAATAGGAGCTACTTGACTAGTACTAGACTCTAACAGCACACAATTTATCTTATGGTGACCCACATCACATAAAACATAAACATAGAGAAAACATATAGAAAACAGCATAATAATAAAATATAACTCTGATAAAAGGAAATGGGATTCAGGGGAGGGATAAACGATAAAACTCACAACCATACATTTGAATTGTCACCCTATGCAAAATATATTCAAATAAGTCATTTTCCCCGGTACATAATTTGATGATGAACCTTCTGCCAATAGATGGTGCTCTGTTACACTATGTCCAGTAACTTTCAATTAATACATGGTGCTATGGCGTGTCACACAATGTCACAATTTTTTTTTTATTTTTTTTAAACTAGTTCTTAAACAGCTCTTGTTTATTTTACAGACTTTAAAATGTATTTTTTGTTTTGTAATTTAAGTTAATATATTTGCTTTATGTGTAAGAGTTATCATCTTGATGTTCTAAATATCAAAAGTGCTTCTGTGCTATTTAGAACTATTTAGAGCATCATTGAAGATATGGGTTAAGTATTTTTTGTTGTTTTGTCCACCTCTTGCATATAACCAACAACCATTGAACATTAATTATTTGATTTATAAGTATAAAATAACAGTTTTCCATCTTGGGAAATAATACTGCTCAGGTGCACAAATTATATGGACTTGCAGGCTTTGGCAGCCTTGAACCACCCATCCCCCTCAACCTTTTAGTCACACAAGTGATAGTACCTTTTTTAGGGCTTAAATGGTACAGACATAGACCCTTTGACATTTGGAAACATATCTGTACCTTATTTACCGCTAAATGGTACATATTAGTTCCTTAAGGTGTAATTATGACCCATTGAGGGTACAACCATAGCAGTTGCACCCTTTGGGGCCTATTTATCAAGCCGTCAACCGCAAATACGCTGAAATTCCGCAGCGTAATTGTGGAGAGCTTGATTCCACTTAGTTATCAAAGCCTACAGACCAACAAAAGTAGAATTTTGTGACGTAACATACGATCCGCCGGTCTCAGTCTGACCCAGATCGATGCTTACGTCACTACAGATGTTCCGAATGCAAATTCTGCACTATCTGACTACTTTTGCTAGTTAACAAATATCTAACAGGTACGCTCGGCACTATTCTGGCCCAGCGTACCTGGTTTTCAATCCGCCGCCCTAGAGGCGGCGGATGCCATAGGAATCAATGGGAGTCTAAAAACAGCGAAAGCTCATGTTTGCTGCTGCCCAATTTCCCATTGATTCCTATGGGAGAATAAAAGTTATGTTTACACCTAACACCCTAACATGTACCCTGAGTCTAAACACTCCTAATCTGCCGCCACCTACATAAAGTTATTAACCCCTGTCCTTCGCTCCCGGAGCCCACCGCAACTAAATAAAGTTATTAACCCCTAAACTGCCAGCCCCCCACATTGCCATAAACTAAATTAACTTATTAACCCCTAAACCTAACAACCCGCTAACTTTATATTAAATATTAACTCTTTCCTATCTTATAATAAATTTAAACACCTTTAAAATTACATTAAACTAGATTAAACTGATAATTAACCTACCCTAACTATTATAATAAAATAACATTAAACTATATTAAATTAATAATTAATCTAACCTAACTTTTAAACTAAAATTACACTAAACTATATTAATATTAAATTAATAATTAATCTACCCTAACTTTTATACTAAAATTACATTAAACTACAACTACACTAAAAGATTACTAAGTTACAAAAAACTAACAACTAAGTTACAAAAAATAACAAACACTAAGTTACACAAAAAACTAAACACATACGGCTAGATTTAGAGTTTTGTCGGTAACGACCCGCGTAGCTAACGCTGGCTTTTTTCCCCCCGCACCTTTTAAATACCGCTGGTATTTAGAGTTCACAGAAGGGCTGCGTTAGGCTCCAAAAAGGGAGCGTATAGGCATATTTACCGCCACTGCAACTCTCAATACCAGCGGTGCTTACGGACGCGGCCAGCTTAAAAAACGTGCTTGTGCACGATATCCCCATAGGAAACAATGGGGCAGTTTGAGCTGAAAAAAAACCTAACACCTCCAAAAAAGCAGCGTTCAGCTCCTAACGCAGCCCCATTGTTTCCTATGGGGAAACAGTTTCTAAGTCTGCACCTAACACCCTAACATGAACCCTGAGTCTAAACACCCCTAACCTTACACTTATTAACCTCTAATCTGCCGCCCCCGCTATCGCTGACACCTGCATATTTTTTTTAACCCCTAATCTGCTGCTCCGTACACCGCCACAACCTACATTATCCCTATGTACCCCTAATCTGCTGCCCCTAACACCGCAGACCCCTATATTATATTTATTAACCCCTAATCTGCCACCCCCAATGTCGCCTCCACCTACCTACAATTATTAACCCCTAATCTGCCGACCGGACCTCACCGCTACTCTAATAAATGTATTAACCCCTAAAGCTAAGTCTAACCCTAACACTAACACCCCCCTAAGTTAAATATTATTTAAATCTAACTAAATAAATTAACTCTTATTAAATAAATTATTCCTATTTAAAGCTAAATACTTACCTGTAAAATAAATCCTAATATAGCTACAATATAAATTATAATTATATTGTAGCTATTTTAGGATTAATATTTATTTTACAGGCAACTTTTTATTTATTTTAACCAGGTACAATAGCTATTAAATAGTTAATAACTATTTAATAGTTACCTAGTTAAAATAATTACAAAAATACCTGTAAAATAAATCCTAACCTAAATTACAATTAAACCTAACACTACACTATCAATAAATTAATTAAATAAAATACCTACAATTACCTACAATAAAACCTAACACTACACTATCAATAAATAAATTAAATACAATTTCTACAAATAACTACAATTACATAAACTAACTAAAGTACAAAAAATAAAAAAGAACTAAGTTACAAAAAATAAAAAAATATTTACAAACATTATAAAAATATTACAACAATTTTAAGCTAATTACACCTACTCTAAGCCCCCTAATAAAATATCAAAGCCCCCCAAAATAAAAAAAATTGCCCTACCCTATTCTAAAATACAAATAGAAAAGCTCTTTTACCTTACCAGCCCTTAAAAGGGCCTTTTGCGGGGCATGCCCCAAAGAATTCAGCTCTTTTGCCTGTAAAAAAAAAACATACAATACCCCCCCCCAACATTACAACCCACCACCCACATACCCCTAATCTAACCAAAATCCCCCTTAAAGAAACCTAACACTAAGCCCCTGAAGATATTCCTACCTTATCTTCACCGTCGGGTATCACCGATCGGTCCAGGCTCAGAAGTTTTCATCCAAGCCCAAGCGGGGGCTGAAGACATCCATCCTCCGGCTGAAGTCTTGATCCAAGCGGCGGCTGAAGAGGTCCATCATCAGGCAGAAGTCTTCATCCTATCCGGGCAGAAGAGGAGATCCGGACCGGTAGACATCTTCATCCAAGCGGCATCTTCTATCTTCTTCCATCTGACGACGAGCGGCTCCATCTTCAAGACCTCTGACGCGGATCCATCCTCTTCTTCCGACGTCCTAACACAGAATGAAGGTTCCTTTAAGGGACGTCATCCAAGATGGCGTCCCTCAAATTCCGATTGGCTGATAGGATTCTATCAGCCAATCGGAATTAAGGTAGGAAAATTCTGATTGGCTGATGGAATCAGCCAATCTGATTCAAGTTCAATCCGATTGACTGATCCAATCAGCCAATCAGCCAATCAGATTGAGCTTGCATTCTATTGGCTGATCGGAACAGCCAATAGAATGCGAGCTCAATCTGATTGGCTGATTGGATCAGCCAATCGGATTGAACTTGAATCTGATTGGCTGATTCCATCAGCCAATCAGAATTTTCCTACCTTAATTCCGATTGGCTGATAGAATCCTATCAGCCAATCGGAATTCAAGGGACGCCATCTTAGATAGAGGACGCCATCTTAGATAGAATCCTATCAGCCAATCGGAATTCAAGACTTCAGCCGGAGGATGGACGTCTTCAGCCCCTGCTTGGGCTTGGATGAAGACTTTAGAGCCTGGACCGATTGGTGATACCCGGCGTGGTGAAGATAAGGTAGGAAGATCTTCAGGGGCTTAGTGTTAGGTTTATTTAAGGGGGGTTTGGGTTAGATTAGGGGTATGTGGGTGGTGGGTTGTAATGTTGGGGGGGTATTGTATGTTTTTTTTTTACAGGCAAAAGAGCTGACTTCTTTGGGGCATGCCCCGCAAAAGGCCGTTTTAAGGGCTGGCAAGGTAAAAGAGCTTTTCTATTTGTATTTTAGAATAGGGTAGGGCATTTTTTTATTTTGGGGGGCTTTGTTATTTTATTAGGGGGCTTAGAGTAGGTGTAATTAGCTTAAAATTGTTGTAATATTTTTATAATGTTTGTAAATATTTTTTTATTTTTTGTAACTTAGTTCTTTTTTTATTTTTTGTACTTTAGTTAGTTTATTTAATTGTATTTATTTGTAGGTATTGTATTTAATTAATTTATTGATAGTGTAGTGTTAGGTTTAATTGTAGATAATTGTAGGTATTTTATTTAATTAATTTATTGATAGTGTAGTGTTAGGTTTAATTGTAACTTAGGTTAGGATTTATTTTACAGGTAATTTTGTAATTATTTTAACTAGGTAACTATTAAATAGTTATTAACTATTTAAAATAAATACAAAGTTGCCTGTAAAATAAATATTAATCCTAAAATAGCTACAATATAATTATAATTTATATTGTAGCTATATTAGGATTTATTTTACAGGTAAGTATTTAGCTTTAAATAGGAATAATTTATTTAATAAGAGTTAATATATTTTGTTAGATTTAAATTATATTTAACTTAGGGGGTGTTAGTGTTAGGGTTAGACTTAGCTTTAGGGGTTAATACATTTATTAGAGTAGCGGTGAGGTCCGGTCGGCAGATTAGGGGTTAATAATTGTAGGTAGGTGGAGGCGATGTTGGGGACGGCAGATTAGGGGTTAATAAATATAATATAGGGGTCGGCGGTGTTAGGGGCAGCAGATTAGGGGTACATAGGGATAACGTAGGTGGTGGCGGTGTGCGGTCGGCAGATTAGGGGTTAAAAAATTTTAATAGAGTGGCGGCAATGTGTGGGAACCTTGGTTTAGGGGTACATAGGTAGTTTATGGGTATTAGTGTACTTTAGAGCACAGTAGTTAAGTGCTTTATGAACCGGCGTTAGCCCAGAAAGCTCTTAACTCCTGGCTTTTTGCTGCGGCTGGAGTTTTGTCATTAGATTTCTAACGCTCACTTCAGCCACGACTCTAAATACCAGCGTTAGAAAGATCCCATTGAAAAGATAGGATACGCAAATGGCGTAGGGGGATCTGCGGTATGGAAAAGTCGTGGCTGCAAAGTGAGCATTAGACCCTTTCCTGACTGACTCTAAATACCAGCGGTAGCCCAAAACCAGCATTAGGAGCCCCTAACGCTGGTTTTGACGGCTAACGCCTCTAAATCTAGCCGTAAGTTACAAAAAATAAAAAATAAATTATCAAAGATTTAAACTAATTACACCTAATCTATGGGCCCCATGAAAATAAAAAAGCCCCCCAAAATTAAAAACCCTAACCTACAATAAACTACAAATAGCCCTTAAAAGGGCCTTTTGCGGGGCATTGCCCCAAAAAATCAGCTCTTTTACCTGTAAAAAAAAATACAAATACCCCCAACAGTAAAACCCCCCACCCATACAACCAACCCCCCAAATAAAACCTTAACTAAAAAAACCTGAGCTCTATTGCAGCCCAAACCCTAATCTAAAACTAAAAACCACCCAATACACCCTTAAAAAATCCTAACACTAACCCCTGAATATCGGCTTGCAGTTTTTAAGATCTGACATCCATCCTCCAAGAAGCCGGCAGAAGTCCTCATCGAGGCGGCCGAAGTCTTCATCCAAGCCCGCAGAAGCCTTCACCCAGACGGCATCGTCTATCTTCATCCATCCAGCGTGGAGCGGCTCCATCTTCCAGACATCCAACGTGGAGCATCCTCTTCTTACAGTGTCTTCTGCGGAATGAATGTTCCTTTAAATGATGTCATCCAAGATGGCGTCCATTAGATTACGATTGGCTGATAGAATTCTATCAGCCAATCGGAATTAAGGTTGAAAAAATCCTATTGGCTGCTGCAATCAGCCAATAGGATTGAGCTTGCATTCTATTGGCTGATTGGATCAGCAAATAGGATGAAAGCTCAATCCTATTGGCTGATTGCAACAGCCTATAGGATTTTTTCAACCTTAATTCCGATTGGCTGATAGAATTCTATCAACCAATCAGAATATAAGGGACGCCATCTTGGATGACGTCATTTAAAGGAACATTCATTCCGAAGAAGACGTCGTAAGAAGAGGATGCTCCGCGTCGGATGTCTGGAAGATGGAGCCGCTCAGCGCCGGATGGATGAAGATAGAAGATGCCGTCTGGGTGAAGACTTCTGCAGGCTTGGATGAAAACTTTGGCCGCTTCGATGAGGACTTCTGCTGGCTTCTTGGAGGATGGATGTCGGATCTTCAAAACTGTAAGTCGATCTTCAGGGGTTAGTGTTAGGATTTTTTAATGCTCATCCAAATGGCCTTTTTAGGGCAATGGGGAGCTTAGGTTTTTTTAGTTAGGTTTTTATTTGGGGGGTTGGTTGTGTGGGTGGTGGGTTTTACTGTTGGGGGGGTATTTGTATTTTTTTACAGGTAAAAGAGCTGATTTTCTTTGGTGCAATGCCCAGCAAAAGGCCCTTTTAAGGGCTATTTGTTGTTTATTGTAGGTTAGGGTTTTTTTATTTTGGGGGGGCTTTTTTATTTTCATAGGGCCCTTAGATTAGGTGTAATTAGTTTAGATCTTTGATAATTTATTTTTTATTTTGTGTAACTTAGTGTTAATTTTTGTGTGTAACTTAGTGTTTGCTATTTTTTGTAACTTAGTTGTTAGTTTTTTGTAACTTAGTAATTTTTTAGTGTAGATTTTAATTATTTGAGTAAGGTTAGGTGTTTAAATATATAATATAGTTAATTTAATTTGTAGTTTAATGTAATTTTAGTATAAAAGTTAGGTTAGATTAATTGATATTTTAATATAGTTTAATGTAATTTTAGTATAATACACCGAGATTACAAGTTTTGCGGTAACAAGGGTGTGGTGCTAACGCTTAGTTTTAGCTCACCTACAAACAACGCTGGTATTACGTTTTTTTTTTCAACCCGGCGTTAGCCTCTAAAAAGTGAGCAGAGAGCAAAATTTAGCTCCATATCTCACCTCAATACCAGCGCTGCTTATGGTAGCGGTGAGTAGGCTAAACGTGCTTGTGCACGATTTCCCCGTAGGAATCAATAGGGCAGAGCCACCTAAAAAAAAACCTAACACCTGCAAAAAAGCAGCTTTCAGCTCCTAACGCAACCCCATTGATTCCTATGGGGAAAAACATTTTATGTCTACACCTAACACCCTAACATGAATCCCGAGTCTAAACACCCCTAGTCTTAAATTTATTAACCCCTAATCTGCCGCCCCAGACATCGCCGACACCTGCATTATACTTATTAACCCCTAATCTGCTGCTCCAGACACCGCTGCCACCTACATTATACTTATGAACCCTTAATCTGCTGCCCCCAACATCGCCGAACCCTACATTATATTTATTAACCCATAATCTGCCCCCCCAACCCTAACCCTAACACCCTCTAACAAATATAATTTAAATAAATCTAAAGAAAATAATTACAATTAAATAAATTATTCCTATTTAAAACTAAATACTTACCTATAAAATAAACCCTAAGCTAGCTACAATATAACTAATAGTTACATTGTAGCTAGCTTAGGGTTTATTTTTATTTTACAGGCAACTTTGTATTTATTTTAACTAGGTACAATAGTTATTAAATAGTTATTTACTATTTAATAACTACCTAGTTAAAATAAAGGCAAATTTACCTGTAAAATAAACCCTAACCTAAATTACACTAACACCAAACACTACACTATAATTAAATTAACTCCCTAAATTAACTACAATTAAATTAAAAAAAACTAAAGTACGGAAAAAAAAACAATTACAGTAAAAAATAAAATAATTACTAAAATTTTAAACTAATTACACCTAATCTAATCACCCTAATAAAATAAAAAAGCTCCCCCAAAATAATAAAAAATCTCTACCCTATACTAAATTACAAATAGCCCTTAAAAGGGCTTTTTGTGGGGCATTGGCCAAAAGTAATCAGCTCTTTTACCTGTAAAAAAAAATACAATACCCCCCCAACATTAAAACCCACCACCCACACACCCAACCCTACTCTAACACCCACCCAATCCCCCCTTAATAAAACCTAACACTACCCCCTTGAAGATTACCCTACCCTGAGATGTCTTCACCCAGCCCGGCACAAGTGGTCCTCCAAAGGGGCAGAAGAGGACCTCCAGAAGGGCAGAAGTCTTCATCCAGACGGCATCTTCTATCTTCATCCATCCAGAGAGGAGCGGGTCCATCTTGAAGCCAGCTGACGCGGAGCATCCATCCAGACCGACGACTACACAATGAATGACGGTTCCTTTAAATGACATCATCCAAGATGGTATCCCTTGAATTCCGATTGGCTGATAGGATTCTGTCAGCCAATCGGAATTAAGGTAGGAAAAATCCTATTAGCTGATGTAATCAGCCAATAGGATTGAAGTTCAATCCTATTGGCTGATCCAATCAGCCAATAGGATTGAGCTTGCATTCTATTGGCTGTTCCAATCAGCCAATAGAATGCAAGCTCAATCCTATTGGCTGATTGCATCAGCCAATAGGATTTTTCCTACCTTAATTCCGATTGGCTCACGGTAGGGTGATCTTCAAGGGGGTAGTGTTAGGTTTTATTAAGGGGGAATTGGGTGGGTTTTAGAACAGGGTTGGATATGTGGGTGGTGGGTTTTAATGTTGGGGGGTATTGTATTTTTTTTACAGGTAAAAGAGCTGATTACTTTGGGGCAATGCCCTGCAAAAAAAGCCCTTTTAAGGGCTATTTGTAATTTAGTATAGGGTAGGGATTTTTATTATTTTGGGGGCTTTTTTATTTTATTAGGGGGATTAGATTAGGTGTAATTAGTTTAAAATTTTGTAATTATTATATTTTTTTCTGTAATTTAGTGGGGGGGGGTTTTGTACTTTAGTTTATTTAATTTAATTGTAGTTAATTGTAGGTAATTTAGTAAATTAATTTAATGATAGTGTAGTGTTAGGTGTAATTGTAATTTAGGTTAGGATTTATTTTACAGGTACTTTTGCATTTATTTTAGCTAGGTATTTATTAAATAGTTAATAACTATTTAATAACTATTATACCTAGTTAAAATAAATACAAAGTTGCCTGTAAAATAAAAAATAAATCCAAATAGTTACAAATGTAACTATTAGTTATATTGTAGCTAGCTTAGGGTTTATTTTATAGGTAAGTATTTAGTTTTAAATAGGAGTAATTTATTTAATTGTAGTAATTTTATTTCATTTTATTTAAATTATATTTAAGTTAGGGGGGTTAGACTTAGGGTTAGGGGTTAATAAATTTAATATAATAGTGGCGACGTTGGGGGTGGCAGATTAGGGGTTAATAAATGTAGGTAGGTGTCGGCGATGTTAGGGACGGCAGATTAGGGGTTGAAAAATGTTACTAGTGTTTGCCAGGCGGGAGTGCGGCGGTTTAGGGGTTAATATATTTATTAAAGTGGAGGCAATGTCCGTTCGGCAGATTAGGGGTTACAAACTTTATTTAAGTGATTGCGATGTGGGGGGGGGGCTCGGTTTAGGGGTTAATAGGTAGTTTATGGGTGTTAATGTACTTTTTAGCACTTTAGTTAAGAGTTTTATGTTACGGCGTTAGCGCATAAAACTCTTAACTACTGACTTTTAAATGCGGTAGGAGTCTTGACAGGAGAGGGTGTACCGCTCACTTTCTCCAAGACTCGTAATACCGGCGTTAGGAAAATCCCATTAAAAAGATAGGATACGCAATTGACGTAAGGAGATTTGCGGTAAGCTCGAGTCGTGGAATAAAAGTGAGCGGTACACCTGTACCTGCCAGACTCGTAATACTAGCGGGTGTTAAAAAGCGGCGTTGGATCCTCTCAACGCTGCTTTTTAAGGCTAACGCAAGTCTCATAATCTAGCCGATAGGGTAGATTAATTAATAGTTTAATATAATTTAATGTAATTTTAGTATAAAAGTTAGGGTAGGTTAATTATTAGTTTAATATAGTTTAATGCAATTTTAAAGGTAAGTTTAAATGTATTATAAGATAGGGATGAGTTAAAATGTAATATAAAATTAGCGGGTTGTTAGGTTTAGGGGTTAATAGGTTAATTTAGTTTATGGCGATGTGGGGGGCTGGCAGTTTAGGGGTTAATAACTTTATTTAGTTACTGTGGGCTCCGGGAGCGGAGGAATACAATACCCCCCAACATTAAAACCCACCACCCACACACCCAACCCTACTCTAACACCCACCCAATCCCCCCTTAATAAAACCTAACACTACCCCCTTGAAGATCACCCTACCCTGAGATGTCTTCACCCAGCCCGGCACAAGTGGTCCTCCAAAGGGGCAGAAGAGGACCTCCAGAAGGGCAGAAGTCTTATTCCAGACGGCATCTTCTATCTTCATCCATCCAGAGAGGAGCGGGTCCATCTTGAAGCCAGCTGACGCGGAGCAACCATCCAGACCGACGACTACACAATAAATGACGGTTCCTTTAAATGACATCATCCAAGATGGCATCCCTTGAATTCCGATTGGCTGATAGGATTCTATCAGCCAATCGGAATTAAGGTAGGAAAAATCCTATTAGCTGATGTAATCAGCCAATAGGATTGAAGTTCAATCCTATTGGCTGATCCAATCAGCCAATAGGATTGAGCTTGCATTCTATTGGCTGTTCCAATCAGCCAATAGAATGCAAGCTCAATCCTATTGGCTGATTGCATCAGCCAATATGATTTTTCCTACCTTAATTCCGATTGGCTGATAGAATCCTATCAGCCAATCGGAATTCAAGGGACGCCATCTTGGATGACGTCATTTAAAGGAACCGTTATTCGTCATCTAGTCGTCGGTCTGGATGGATGCTCCGCGTCGGCTGACTTCAAGATGGACCCGCTCCGCTCCGGATGGATGCAGATAGAAGATGCCGCCTGGATGAAGACTTCTGCCCATCTGGAGGTCCTCTTCTGCCCGGAACGGATGAAGACTTCTGCCCCTCTGGAGGACCACTTGTGCCTGGCTGGGTGAAGACGTCTCACGGTAGGGTGATCTTCAAGGGGGTAGTGTTAGGTTTTATTAAGGGGGAATTGGGTGGGTTTTAGAACAGGGTTGGATATGTGGGTGGTGGGTTTTAATGTTGGGGGGTATTGTATTTTTTTTACAGGTAAAAGAGCTGATTACTTTGGGGCAATGCCCTGCAAAAAAGCCCTTTTAAGGGCTATTTGTAATTTAGTATAGGGTAGGGATTTTTATTATTTTGGGGGCTTTTTTATTTTATTAGGGGGATTAGATTAGGTGTAATTAGTTTAAAATTTTGTAATTATTATATTTTTTTCTGTAATTTAGTGGGGGGGGGGGGTTTCGTACTGTAGTTTATTTTATTTAATTGTAGTTAATTGTAGGTAATTTAGTAAATTAATTTAATGATAGTGTAGTGTTAGGTGTAATTGTAATTTAGGTTAGGATTTATTTTACAGGTACTTTTGCATTTATTTTAGCTAGGTATTTATTAAATAGTTAATAACTATTTAATAACTATTATACCTAGTTAAAATAAATACAAAGTTGCCTGTAAAATAAAAAATAAATCCAAATAGTTACAAATGTAACTATTAGTTATATTGTAGCTAGCTTAGGGTTTATTTTATAGGTAAGTATTTAGTTTTAAATAGGAGTAATTTATTTAATTGTAGTAATTTTATTTCATTTTATTTAAATTATATTTAAGTTAGGGGGGTTAGACTTAGGGTTAGGGGTTAATAAATTTAATATATTAGTGGCGACGTTGGGGGTGGCAGATTAGGGGTTAATAAATGTAGGTAGGTGTCGGCGATGTTAGGGACGGCAGATTAGGGGTTGAAAAATGTTACTAGTGTTTGCCAGGCGGTAGTGCGGCGGTTTAGGGGTTAATATATTTATTAAAGTGGAGGCAATGTCCGTTCGGCAGATTAGGGGTTACAAACTTTATTTAAGTGATTGCGATTTGGGGGGGGGGGCTCGGTTTAGGGGTTAATAGGTAGTTTATGGGTGTTAGTGTACTTTTTAGCACTTTAGTTAAGAGTTTTATGTTACGGCGTTAGCGCATAAAACTCTTAACTACTGACTTTTAAATACGGTAGGAGTCTTGAAAGGAGAGGGTGTACCGCTCACTTTCTCCAAGACTCGTAATACCGGCGTTATGGAAAATCCCATTAAAAAGATAGGATACGCAATTGACGTAAGGAGATTTGCGGTAAGCTCGAGTCGAGGAATAAAAGTGAGCGGTACACCTGTACCTGCCAGACTCGTAATACTAGCGAGCGTTAAAAAGCGGCATTGGATCCTCTCAACGCTGCTTTTTAAGGCTAACGCAAGTCTCATAATCTAGCCGATAGGGTAGATTAATTAATAGTTTAATATAATTTAATGTAATTTTAGTATAAAAGTTAGGGTAGGTTAATTATTAGTTTAATATAGTTTAATGTAATTTTAAAGGTAAGTTTAAATGTATTATAAGATAGGGATGAGTTAAAATGTAATATAAAATTAGCGGGTTGTTAGGTTTAGGGGTTAATAGGTTAATTTAGTTTATGGCGATGTGGGGGGCTGGCGGTTTAGGGGTTAATAACTTTATTTAGTTACTGTGGGCTCCGGGAGCGGAGGAATAATGGTTAATAACTTTATGTAGGTGGCGGCAGTATAGGGGTTAATAACTTTATTTAGTTGCGGCAGGGTCCGGGAGCAGCGGTATAAGGGTTAAACAGTTTAGTATAGTGGCGGTGCTTAGTGACAGTATACAAATAAAGCTGTGAAAAAGCCGAAGAGCAGCGAGATCGATGACTGTTAGTTAGCAACAGTCCGCTGCACATTGCCCCGTACTTGGTGCACGGCTTTTTGACAGCTTTTTTGATAAATATGGAGAACGTATTCAGGTCCGCGGCAGCGATGTTAGGCGATGTCAGGCGAGCGTATTGGTGCCGGCGAATGCAGCACAGTTGACGGCTTGATAAGTAGGCCTCTTTGTTTTCACAAATGTACCCCAGCTGTACCCTATTGTTTGACAATGTAGAACAACAGTATTATTTCTGTACTTCCTACCAATTATTATCGGTTATTTGTAGAGCGCCAACAGATTCTGCAGCGCTAGCAGCTATCAATGTTCTTTGGCTGACAGGGACTTCCTGCTGATACTTGTTGGCTGATAGCAGGACCGGACTGGGAATAAAGGGCAGTCATGAAATATTTGAAGACATGCTCTATTTTTCGTTGAGACAGTATAATGCTCATGCCCAATTTTTCTCAAAGGGGATTACTGGGATACTCCTTCCCCCAATACATTTTTTAGAATTAAAATGTATTAGTTTGTATTAAATAAAAGTGATAGATTGAGTACTTGCAGCTCTGAGCTTGTGAGCAAGTATATCATGCTAACAAACTATCAGTGTGCAATGCAAATGTCAGTCCAAGTATAATATCCTTAGGAAGAGTAAAGATTCAGTTGTCACTATCCAAGCAGGTAAGATGGGTAACAATAAGTAACTGAAGACTTTAGGTGGTCAGCAGAAATGATGGAGGTACCAGGTAAGAAAGACAGAGGTTAAACAAAGAAGGAGGTAATAGGTACCAAAAGCAGGCCAAGGGAGTAGTTGGGATGAAGATCAGGACCAAAAGCAGAGAGCAGGAGTGGTCAGGAACAAACCAAAGGTCATGATCAGTAAAGGTTACCAGGACCAGAAGCTAGTGATACAAAAGTCTAGCTCTGCAGCAAATTCTCATTCTAAGTAGCACCTGTGGTGCAAGATATCTGACCCAAAAGTGAGATTTTCCATTTACGCACATATGCCTCTTGTCATTGGCTCATCATATGTGTTCATCAAGCACCCAGTAGTGCATTTCAGCTATGGATCTGACTTTAACTGTGTGTTTAAATTTGCAGTGGTAAAACACATAATTAAATGCAAGTGAAATGATTTAACCTATTAGAGAATTAGTGTAACTATTATTTTTATCTGACGATATTAAGCAGTTTGAGCAACTATGACTTGGGAGAAATGGGATACATAAATAATACAATTATTATTATTATTTTATTAATATTACTATTATTATATATGGTTTGAATAAATTGAAGTTTTTACTGGAAAAAGAAGACCAAAATTGACTGCACTTCATAAAATGGCTTGACTTATTCAGTTTAATTGATGTGCTATGGGAGGAGTCCTGAAGCTGGCATGAAAAATGCGTATAGGCAGTCATTTAAAAAAAAATATTTATCATCTACTTTCTGTGATTTAGGTCCCTGATGCAAGCTTCAGGGTTTATATTATTGAACCTTTAATCCCTCACAAGAGAGTTCTGCAATACATTGCAAAGACATACACTGCAGCCCTGTTTAGATAAGGCCGTAATCATACACACACCTCTTAGAGACCCAAACACAAAACCAAAAAGAAACAAAAAAAATATAAAACAAAAAAGCAAGAATCTCAATCTAATAGAATTGTTTTGCAGAATAAACAGAAGCGAAGCAATATCAGTTATGGGATCGACTGCCCATGAAGGCGTTAATAAGCTGCTTTCCAGTTCACATCTAATCTCTGTATAAATACTGAACTGATGCCTCTCCAGCTATAAGCCCCTAATGAACATTAAAGAACTCTAGAAAGAGTGGTACGGGTGAGTACTTTTCAATTTGATAAACCTAATGTACCATGTGAAATGGGCTTCGTGCTTTGACATTTCCTGAGCTTTTTTTTCAGAAGAGGCACAAAGTCTCCAATTAATATTTGTAACTATCTTTTTGTAACATTGATGGCATTTCTCAGACAATTCGGTGACATTTTCAGAATCAAATCAGCTTTATTTTTATTGTAATGACTAAACCCAACTCCTAAAACAAACATCACCTTTTCCTCTCATTTCAGTCTTAATAACAATTTTTGCATTTTCAATTATACACTATTATAATTACAGGTATCCTAAGCATTTGTGGATAATGTGGTTAGTTAGAGCCTCCAACTCTGACATGTTTTATGGCTACTAAAAGTAATTGATACATTTCCCACTGTTATTTAAGGTATATGTTACTCAACATAAAGGGCCCAATTTACTAAGACCACTACTTCCTAACCTCTCCCCCACCTCAGAGAGCAAAGCTGTGAATGTGTCCAATTGGGGTGATTGACAGGCCTATTCTTGTAACAATTTATTGAGTAAAAATAGGGTTGGGGCTACATGAGCATGTACAGTAATAAATCCGGGCAGACTATGTTCATTTGTTTGTCACTCACCCCAAATCATGTTTGACATGTTCCTTAGATGTGAACCTTGTCTGCCCACTCCACTACATAGAAAATTGAGCCCTATTCTATCCGTGTGAATCGTTTTATTACATATACCTGGGTTTTTCAAGATCAACCAATGAGAGTAAGCGAGTGAGAAAACTGATATTCATTTGAAAAAGCAACATCTTAATATGTTTCTTTGTTTGTTTGCATGCTTGAAAATAATGAGGACTTTAAACTTTATATAAATATAGTTATATCTATGCTTGGATTGAACGTAGGAATACTAGGCATTTGCGGTGGCTATTTGCAGGCTGAGGCTCATTGCTTTAGTCCTGTTCAGTAGCCCTTATTATTTATGTATGATACAGGGCCAGCACAGCCCTGCCTCAATCTGCTCTGCTTTGTCTGGGAGGGGAGGGGTGTTCAGTCGAAGAGCTAGGTTTTGAGGTCCTTTCTGAACTTTGTAAGGGAGGTGGATTGTCTGAGGTGCAGCGGGAGGGTGTTCCATGTCTTTGCTGCCATGTGGGAGGAGGATCTTCCCTCCGCTGTGGATTTGCTGATGCGGGGATGACTGCGAGTGCTTGGTCGGCCGATTGGAGTTGTCTGGTGGGGGTGTAGAAATTTACGCGGTGGTTGATGTATTCAGGTCCCATGTTGTGTAGGGCTTTGAATGCGTGGGTAAGGAGCTTGAAGGTGATTATCTTGTTGATGGGGAGACAGTGAAGGTTCCTTAGGTGTTCGGTGATGTGGCATTGGAGAGGGCTGTCGAGGATGAGTCTGGCTGCGGCATTCTGGATACGTTGGAGTCTCTTTTGGAGTTTGATGGTGGAGCCAGCGTAGAGTGCGTTGCTGTAGTCCAACTGGCTGCTGACGAGGGCTTGGGTGACTGTTTTCTTGGTTTCGGTAGGGATCCAATTGATGATTTTTCGTAGCAGATGGAGAATGTGGAAGCATTTTGAGGTGATGACATTGATTTGTCGGTCCATGGAGAGTGAGATAGAAGAAAAGGCGCATGGGGCAAGATAGAATCAAAATAAAACATGCATTCAGATGGAGCGCTGTGTTCCTACAGCTGCCTTGTCTGACACCACAGGCATAGTTGGTCTGCCTTTTAACAGCTATTGCAGATAATGTCAGGCAAAGTTTTCTGGATCCTCTGCCAGAACACTGTATCGCTCGTGGGGACAAGAGTGCTTGTAAGTCACTACCACCTCCAGGTGATATGCAGGAGCCTAACGCATTTCCCCCGATCGACAGCCGGGCTTCTTCAAGAGGCAAGATAAATCCCCGGTATTGCGCCTTTTGTATTTGAAAGCATATTGTCCAATCATAATAGAGAGGTGTGTTCTATGACCAACCCTAATTGGGGGTGTGTTGGGAGGTTCCGTTGTTGCATTTATTTACAGCAAATATCGAACATATCATATACTAAGCACAATGTACAAATAATAAAATAAAATATGTACCAAAACATCGATTTGAACTATTAACAACATTTAAAGTATTTAAAATATTTAAAATAGTTAAAAGGTTTAGCATATAAAAATATGAAAAAAACAATTCATTTTTAAACGATATTGGAGAGATATCCGCTGAGTTTTAGAGCTTATGCTAGGAGCCTATATGCAATTAATGTTAATACTACAAATATTCACCTCTATTATCGGTTAAACAGAGGATTACGTGGGGCTTTATCCTTATGGGGTTTAACGCACTTTTTCCGAGGACAACAATGCTGTTTGTTGAGCCCTATGACATTCATAAAAGAAAACATTTTCCTATAATGCTACTATTTATCTCTTCTATTATCGATTAAAAAGAGGATTACGGGGGCTTTATCATTATGGAGTTTCACACACTTATTTCAATGACAACAAAGCTGTTTTGTTAAGCCCTATAAGATTCATAACAGAAAACATTTTATTATAACACTACTAAGTTAAACTCTGATATGTAGTGAGCTCGCACTATACAATGAGAGAGTATAAGTTCACCTATAAGGAAATTGTTTAGAGCCTTGTGTTAAGGTATCTAGAATAAGGATGCTACAATTTAAAAGATAAGGATGCTACAATTTGGAAAATTGAGGTCAGATGAATACGAGGACAATATGAATAACATGGAGATTAATGTATGTACAGTACTAATGGCTGCAACCAATACATACTATTTTGTTTCAATTTGCCTTGATACAAATGCTTATTTTTCCTTAATTTTTATGGTGTACCTTATTGCAAGTATAAATATGAAATACTTTATATACAAGTTAAAATTTTAAGCTACATAAAAGCTGCTACATCAATGTCAATATTAAGACCTAAAGGCTCTAATGACTTTAGCCTGTAGATCCATTTAGTCTCTAATTCTCTGAGTTCAAGTAACCTATTGGGTTTTGATTGGGGAACCCAGTCTATGATCTGTATTTTCAGAGAACTTGGGTTACCACCATGACAATCTAAAAAATGTTTAGGAACACTATGTTTGACTAGTTTTACCTTGATATTATAAATACTTTCATTAATTCTGCGTCTAACTTTCCTTTTTGTGTGGCCAATGTATAAGAGGCCACACCCACATTCCAATAAATATACAATATATGTAGAGTCGCAGTTGCTTTTAAACATTATATTAAATGTTTCTGTTGATTGACTATTGTGAAAGATTGGAGCTTTATTTATTTGTTTACACATATTGCACCTTGTTTTGCCACATCTCATAGTGCCTTTCCATTCTTTGAGCCAATTTGCACCCCCTTTATCGATATCTATCTTTTTGTTAGATGGTTTGATTTTACTTGGGGCTAGTATATTTCTAAGACTTTTGCCTTTCTTTGAAGTAATAATAGGTTTGATGTCAAGATGTGGCCCTAAGAGGGGATTAGATCCTAACAGAGACCAGTGTTTTTTGAGAATACTTTCTAACTTCTTAGAGCCTTCATTGAAGGTAGTAATGAATCTTATAGGATTACTCTTAGTAGATTGTGATTTTATTAATTCCTTATGTATATTGGTCCCTAGGGCTGCTGGATGTCCATTCTGCTTATTAAGGAAGGACTTCCTATCTCTAGATGCTGCTTTGTATCCCTTATACAAAAAATTATTTTCAAGGATATTAGCTTCTATTTTATAGTCTGCTATGTGAGTGCAGTTTCTTTTAATTTGTAAGTATTGGCTGTATGGAACATTGTTTAGCCAGCTCTTTTTATGTACACTCCTAGCTTGTATGAAGCTATTCCGGTCAGTGCTTTTTCTAAAATTCTTTACTGCTACTTTGCCCTGATTATACCAAATCTAAAAATTCAGTGTGTTCATGTGAACACGATTTTGTGAATAATAAATGAAAATTATTATTATTAATGTGATCCATAAAACTGTTATTGATTCTAATCCTCCCTTCCACAGAATAATAATGTCATCAATGTACCTAGCATATACTAAAATGTTACTCATATATGGGTTGTTATTCCAGATATAGTCGTTCTCTAATGGATTAAAAACGTAAAGGTTTGCGTATGATGGGGCGAAAGCTGTCCCCATCGCTGTCCCTCTTGTTTGCACATAAAAAAAATTCTGAAAGATAAAATAATTATGGTATAAAATAAACCCTATACTGTCAATTAAAATTTTTATATGGTTAGAAGGGATAGACCATTTGGACAGCTCTGCTTTGGTTTTCTGCATGCCATTGTCATGAGGGATACAAGTATACAGTGCTGCAACATCGCACATAAGCCAAATCATATCTTCCTCCCAGGTAATCCCTTCAAACTTAGCTATAACCTCAGTTGTATCTTTGAGGTATGCCTTTGTAGATTTAACTATGGGTTAAAGATAAAAATAACTATCCGTAATGGACCCAATACCAGATATTATTGGCCTACCTGGGGGATTTAAATGGTCCTTATGTACCTTCGGTAAATGATATATGATTGGAATATTCGGTAGCGGAGTAAAAATGTATTTATACTCATCTTCATTAAGAATTCCTTCTATTTTTGCCTTATTTAAAATTTTGTTTAGTTATTTATTGTATATTCCCGTGGGATCCTTTGGAAGGATTTTATATGTTGTAGTGTTACTTAAAAGGTTAAATGCTTCTTTAAGGTAATCCTCTCTTTTGTGGATTACTATACCTCCGCCTTTATCGGCGGGGCGTATAATAATTTCCTCATTATTAACTAATTTCTTAAGGGATTTTTTTCTGAAATAGTTAAGTTGTCATTATATTTATTTAAAAAATCATTTTCCTTTGCAAATTGTTCCTCATTATCTTTGAGTACTAATTTATTGAACATAGATAACTGCTCACCCTGAGATCCTACAGGGTTGAATGTAGATTTGCTTTAAATTTAGAATGTTGCATTTCGGGTTCCATTAAATGTTGAGACAGGTTTAATGTGTCTATATATTCATTTAAAGGGACAGTCAACACCAGAATTTTTGTTGTTTAAAAAGAAAGATAATCCCTTTATTACCCATTCACCAGTTTTGCATATCCAACACAGTTATAATAATACACATTTTAACTCTGTAATTATCTTGTATCTAAGCCTCTGCTGACTGGCCCCTTATTTCAGTTCTTTTGACAGACATGCAGTTTAGCCAATCAGTGCTCACTCCTAGGTCACTTTGAGCTCAATGTTACCTTTATGAAACATGTGAACTAATGCCCTCTAGTGGTCAAAATGTATTCATATTAGAGGCAGTCTTCAAGGTCTAAGAAATTAGCATATGAATCTCCTAGGTTTAGCTTTCAACTAAGAATACCAAGAGAACAAAGCAAAATTATTGATAAAAGTAAATTGGGAAGTTGTTTAAAATTGCATGCCCTATTTAAATCATGAAAGTTTTTTTTGGACTTGACTGTCCCTTTAAGGTTTCCTCTGTTATGCTTTCTTCCCTCAATTGATCCCTTTGATCATTATTTTCAAGATCCTTTAGAATTTCCAGTATGCCTAAGTCTCCTGACTCTAAATGGTACTGATTAAAGTTACCTCTATTTACTGGGTTCTTAAGGAAGTATCTCTTTAATGTAAGTTTCCGAACGTATTTGTGTACATCTACAAACATTTCAAATTTGTTAGGTTTTGATTTTGGCACAAAATTGAGGCCTTTCTGAAGGAGATTACTATCATTAGTATCTAAGCTAATTTCTGCTAAATTAAAGATATCACTCTTAGCTTTGCTCAGTCTTTTCTTATTCTCCCTGTTTGCCTGTACAAGTTTTCCTGCTCTATTTTCTCTTCTTCTCTTTCTAAGGATCTTTTTCTTTGCCTTGTTCTGTCTTGTTGTAAAGGATTGTGATTTCTTATTTGTTCTGCCCCTAAAAAACGTTGGATCTCATGTGTTCCTTTGGGTTTTGCCCCACTAATTTCCCAATTTGGGATATTCTGTTGGTTTGAGTTATGTGCTAATGTTTCATATTTATTATCAATAGGAAAGTGTGAATGGTGTCGGCGACTAGCATCATCATTTTCTCTAAAACTGTCTCTCCGTCTCCATTGTAAGTGTTGTTTAGAGATATTTTGTTGTTTATTATACGGAGAATAATGTTGGTTAGAGAATTTTTGTTTGTCATGTGGATTATAATCCCTATCATTCATATAATTATATTTTTTATGTGTATAATAATTGTTGCTAGAATTATGATTCCTATATTTAGACTTTTCATGATGTCCTCTTTGATTGTTGTGATTTATGTTATAATGAAAATGAGGATTTATTTTATTTTCTCTGTGTTGTTGCGTATGATCTCTTCTATAGGGAACCCTAGGTGTGGCGGGTCTTTGCTCTACCTTCTGAATGTTACTGTTAGTTGTGACATCATCAGAATAATTAGTGAAGAGTCCTGGATGAAGCCTAGATTTTGTGTGTGTCGTCGGCGTAGGAGACGATGTTGAGGTTGTGGCATCGGACGATGGCGGCGAGAGGGGCCATGTAGAGGTTGAAGAGGATGGGGCTCAGAAAAAGAGCCTTGTCGTACACCGCAGTTGACTAGTGTGGGTTTGGAGGAGAAGGGCGGGAGTCTGACTTTCTGGGTCCTGCCGGTGAGGAAGGAGGTGCTTTGCTGCAGATGCCGGCGTCGTGTAGGCGGGTGCGGAGGGTTTTGTGGTCAACAGTGTCAGACTGGTGCTAAAAGAAGCTAGAAAGAGGCTTTCAATGGCACTGCCTGGTCATTAGTTATGACTACACCCTTGATTGATTACTTGTTATAATACATATAATCACAGGGTAGTTGGTGCTGTGTATTTATTTAATTTCAGAGAGAAACATGGACAGAAATGACCATTGAAGAATACACTATTAGCACTCATGTAGACTTTTTTGAAACTAATTGTGAATATATATTGTGAAAAGATTGAATACCAAATGGTAAAGAGAGTTTGCTTGGATCATTAAAACATAACTTTTATTAAATACGCAAAAAAACAGGAGATAAAATAAAGGGATGTGCAATTAAAAACAATAGCTTACTGGGGTGTGATAAAAGACGGTCTCTTGCCTGGGTATGATGGCTAAAAAATGTTGTGCATACTTAAGTATTCATAATTTAACCTGCAAGTGTGTGTTAGCACTCTGCAGATAAAAATGATTAAATTAACCAGTGTTATGTAAATAAACGCAAGATCAGAGCTTGTATTTAGCAATTATGCCTTGCAGGTTCAGAATATGTGTCTAGTATCCTCTGAGTGTTACCAGAGTGCATGCTAGCACAAATTACTGTTAATTTAGTTTAGCATAAATATTGTTCTGTTAAGAGATCAATGTTATAGTGCATACTTAGGTATCCATGTTAAATAATTACAGGCAACGCCGAGTTAAACAATATGTCTTGTCCAGATAGAGTTGACTGAGTATTACCCAGAGTGTTAAGTTAACCCAGAATATCATATATTCAGTTTAACACAGCATTGCATAGAGCATAGTTTGCATTTGGTTTATAAGATCAGTGTGATTGGTGCATACTTAGGTATCCATATTTATCGATTCACAATAACACAGTTAAATATTTTGCCATTTTGCATAAAAAGTCATAGCATTATACCTCATCAATGGTTACATACTTCATTACTGTGACTGGACAACGCAAAATGTTTAACTCTGTGTTATTGCGAATCGATAAATATGGATACCTAAGTATGCACCAATCACACTGATCTTATAAACCAAATGCAAACTATGCTCTATGCAATGCTGTGTTAAACTGAATATATGATACTCTGGGTTAACTTAACACTCAGTCAACTCTATCTGGACAAGACATATTGTTTAACTCAGCGTTGCCTGTAATTATTTAACATGGATACCTAAGTATGCACTATAACATTGCTCTCTTAACAGAACAATATTTATGCTCTATGCACCGTGATGCTAAACTAAATTAACAGTAATTTGTGCTAGCATGCACTCTGGTAACACTCAGAGGATACTAGACACATATTCTGAACCTGCAAGGCATAGTTGCTAAATACAAGCTCTGATCTTTTAACGTGATATAAGAGACCATCTTCTATCACACCCCAGTAAGCTATTGTTTTTAATTGCACATCCCTTTATTTTATCTCCTGTTTTTTTGCGTATTTAATAAAAGTTATGTTTTAATGATCCAAGCAAACTCTCTTTACCATTTGGTATTCAATCTTTTCACAATATATATTCACAATTTGTGTCAAAAAAGTCTACATGAGTGCTAATAGTGTATTCTTCAATGGTCATTTCTGTCCATGTTTCTCTCTGGTGCTAAAAGAAACATACTTTATTATTAACAATTAAAATATAACTTGTACATAGAAAAAAACATGGAGAGAGAGATCAAAAGCATGACATCCTCTTATTTCAGAATTGAAACATAGTCATTAGACGTGTTTCAGTGACATACTGTAATTATAGGTAAACTAATTTCTCCTAATACCAGAATTAAATAGTCTCATTAGACAGCAAAAACAATCAATTAACCATTAGCTATGATGATGCACCTTTAATCATTTATTAATCTTCAGTCACCAGTATATTTGCTTAATTACTATAACTTTGTCATTTTACATTATTTTTATGTTTCAAACTATGAACTATTTATTGATTTAATTTCCTACTAATGCTCGTTTGCTGAGAGACACTATCTGCTAATGTTAATTACAAATAAAGGATAGCAGCACACTAAAAATAAAAGCAAGAAAATATTTATTGAGCCAACATCAAAAGACAACATTTCGAACATGACTAAGGAAACCAGTCCGAAATGTTGTCTTTTGATGTTGGCTCAATAAATATTTTCTTGCTTTTATTTTTGATGGTGCTCCTTTATTTGGATTTATCTGTTTTGGGACTGTGTTGCTGGGACCAGATAGCTTGCACACCTCTCTATGAGATACTCTGGTGCTGTACTTGTTTTGTTTTTTTCTAATGTTAATTAGTTGTTAGGTACTTACTGCAGATGTTCATTATTTTTAGTAGGAAGTGCACTTCTCAGTGGTGGACCTACTCAACAGAGGGTCCTCCAAAGGTTACTCAGTAGTAAGCAATAGTATTAATATACATGCTGCTGTGATAGATAGATAGATAGATAGATAGATAGATAGATAGATAGATGGATAGATAGATTCTGCACTAATAAAAACTGCCTTGCTTTAGGATTGTAAATAATCTGCACATGCCTATGTATAGACTGGCTGCTATGGGGACCTTAGCACTTGAGCCCTGGTGCCACTGCACCTGCTGCCCCAATGGTAGTTTCACCCGTGCTTGGAATAAACAGAATGTTCGGGAACTTTGTTTATGGAGCTTAAATATAATTGTATAAAGTAATCATATCACTTTTGAAGTAAAGAGACCCACTTTGGCTAACCTCTCCTCATAGTTTAAATCCTTCATTGCCCTTATTTGTTTTGTGGCCCTTCTCTGAACTTTTTCTAATTCTGCTATGTCCTTTTTTAAAAAGTCCCTAAAACTGCATTCCATACTCAAGGTGAGGTCTTACCAGGGATTTATATAGCAACAGAATGATGCTTTCTTCCAGTGGCTTATATTGGTTTTGTGGTGCCCTAGGCACTCAAATTTCTACTGCCCCCCTATCCCCCTCCCGCCTCTAAGTTTTAGGGCTTTTTTTAGCTGTGATATCTTTTGGTCAGGCAGCAAAGTGAATTTTTTATGGCATTTCCAAAATAAATGTTCACAGACACATACACACATGCATACAAACAAACAAACACAGATTTATTGAAACAATACTTCCCCAGATACAATACTAAGTCCTGGTAGCCAACAGAACTAAAGGCAAAAGCTAGCTGAATAAAATAAAGGCTCAGAGCTACCTCTAAACTTTACCCTTACCCTTAAAGTGATGTTAAAGTTAACCAGTATTGAAGACACATTTATGTAGTCGCTAAGTTTTTTTTAATATTACTGCTTTGTTTTTAAAAATATATATATTTCAAATTCCCTACAATTTCTCACCCAACTCCTCCCAACCCCTACTTCCGTGTTCTGCATTATTTGACATCTTGAGTGGTCCCACCCGCTCTCTACCTTGCTCAAAAGCGGGTTCCCGATTCTAAAGCTAACTGTGCATGAGCAAATCGCCTATGCTGCTTTCCACAGCGCATGCAATAATCGTCAATGAGCAGATTTCAAAGTATAATGATGCGGCTGTCCGTAAGAACCCGACGACGTAACTTGTGATTTCCCCCAAGTAATTCGGATGCATGCATGAAACGGGAGTGTGCGCTGTTCTTTAGAAGAATAATAAAAAAATAATAAATAAATGGCGCATGAGCAGATGATTTAAGGGGCGGATTACGTCAAGTGACGGTCACCTAATGGCCAGAGTTTCAATTGGATCACATAAAAACGTGGTCAATAGATAAAAAAAAAATATACAGGTTGAATTATCGGACGTTAATAAATTGCATTTGTACGGGTGATAACTTTATTTCTACTCAAATAGATAAAAACAGATGAATTAAACTTATATTGATTTTACACAATTGATGATATACTGGATCGAGATTAAGGTAACTTTACCATCACTTTAAATACCTGTACAAAACATAAAATAACTGTAAGCTTCTAACAAGCATAGCCAGAAAAAATGCCCCCCCCATCTGCTGCCCTAGGCAAGTGCCTTGTTTACCTAGGCCAAAATACGCCCCTACTTTCTTCACTTTGTGAAGAGTTATATTTAAGAGAACAAGAACAGTCATGAATCTGGTAGCAGGGAAGTCAGGAAGCAGGATTACTCAAAGGGAAAAGTGTAGAAGTAACAAGTTCAACGTGGTGTAGAAGTAACAAGTCCAAGAAGGTTCTCAGGGATAACAAAGAATTATCCAAATAAGCAAGCCCGAGGTCAACAGGAAATCAGTCCATACTTGATGAAGTGCCAAAGGGTAAAATCAGAGAGCACAGTCCAAGTGGATAGCCAAAGGCCAGGCAGCCAGTAGACAACAGTAACACTAGGCAAGTATTGCCCAGATGAACAACAGTGAGCAACAGAATAATTCTCAGAGTCATTTAACGCACCCACACTAAGCTCAGGTACCGAGAGTGCAGCTATTCTTCTCCTGTATGCTACCCATCTTACAGATAGTGCACCAGGACTCTTGTCACACCTCCTGCCTTGTCAGATTAGCATCGTCCTTGTTCCCTGCGCTATCCGAACAGAAGTTAACACTCCTGGCCTCCTGCAGTCATGTTGGCTTAGCGTGCCTGGTTTGTAATGAGTTCTGTTCAGCGAAGTCCCTCTCACAGCAGACACAGGTAAGGCATCCTGACACCCTTGCATCTATGCCTCTTTTAATACATTTTAGTATCTTATTAGCCTTAGAAGCTGCTGCATTGCATTGTTATCAATAACATAGTTCTTTTGATGATGATATTTATTATTTTAATTTGCTCTTAAAAAAAAGACAGTTCCAAATCCAATAGAGCACAATGCCGTTTTGTTTCTAGCATCCCACTCCCAACAACTTTAGACCCCAGAAACTGCCTAGTACAGTTATTTATTGTGTATTTTTTCAACAAAAGATACAAAAATTTAACTATTAAAGACAATTTTTCACAGCCTTCTTTGCTCATATTTACCAAGGGCGCTAATATTAGTGGAGGCCACTGCAATTATGTATGTATAGATGTGTGTACATATGTATTTGTGTATTTGTGTTTTACTGTATATTTACTGTACATATTTCACATTCCAAAGTTCTTCACAGATAGAACAATGTAATTTTATTGTAAATACATATTTCTGTATATATCTGTATATATACCGATACCTGCATATCTATTCCTATCAATTATATAGGTATAGCTATCTATATAACATTAACATTATCAGATATATATATAGAAATATATATTAAATAATTAAAAATTTAAAAAATTCTATGTGCAGAAAAGCTTAGTAGGATATATACACTGTCTAAAATAAATGAGAATGAATGGTCTCTTGTCCCTGAGAATGGTTATGAATTCTGATCTTGCAATTAAAGATTGTTTCCCATGAAAATCCGAAAATATTACAGCGAGGTGCATTTACCCAGGCTGTACCAATTAAAGAAGAGAAATACCACAGACATGTGAGTGATTCCATTGCAAACAACTACAGCCCCGCTGCAAGAGACTTTTCAACACACTACATCTATAAATTGATCAGCAGTAATGATAATTCTGAACCAAGCAAGCTAGATAATTTATCTGAATTATGTCTGAAAAGTCCTTATCAAGAGACCGGAATTGTCAAGAAAGATACCAGAATTGTCAGGAAAAAGGTTACTGGAAATAAATTGCCTTATCAAAAGTCAAGATGGCATCACTAAAGTTCTAATACATCACCAATACATTCCCTAAGAAGAGGATCAACATTTTAGGAATCTTATAACTATACTTGTTTGGATGTTTTTCAAGCACCACTAATTTATTTTGGGATAATTTGTTTTAATTTGAATATCCCAGGGACATACTAAACATTCACTAAGGCATTTTTTTTGGTGTACACCCCACCATAATCTTTATATCTATATATTTTTAACATTTTTTCACAATTTTTTCCACCTTTTTTGATATTTCATTTTTAATTTTTAAATTTTTCATTTTTTCATTTTTTCAGTCTTTTTTGCTCACAGCTGAAATAGCACATTTTGGGAATTTAAAATTTTGTTTCCATTTTTGATTTCACATTTTTGATTTCACATTTTTTTCACATTCACAGGTTGATCACTTTAATATACATAATTTGAATACAACATTATTGGAATCAGTTCGACACATATAGGATCATTACCCCTTTTTTTGGACTCTCAGGACTAAGAACTATACCCAATTGGACACTTTTTTCCATGGACACATAATGGTACCATTAGTTTGTTTTTAAAGTTTTCTTTGTGAATATATTGTATTTTATGCTGCTCTAATTGTCAAGGATTTTAAATGTTTTATGCTTATTAAATGTTATGATCTAAGTTTATAGGCACATTTGACATACCCTATCTTCGATTTTTACTTTTATTAAACATACGTCTAGTTAGGCCCATCTGATTAACGCATTATAGATGGTATACCAATCGTGGACACCATATTTAAGCCACATACCCTTCCTTAGGGTACTGTAGCGCTGTACTCACCTAGCACTTTATAATATTGAGATTTGGGGATCCGGTTGGGAGATTCCGCATTTTGGAGTATAGCTTGTATGGTTGAGATCTTGGTGCTTCAAGATATTTATTTATATCAGTCTAATACTAAATCAGCCCCTGACACAACAGGTCCCTCAACAGCTGTCCCTACACAGGAGCACAGTTCCACTTTGAACTTTCACAGATACCTTACAAGGGATGACATCACTCATTTATCCTCTAAAGAGGACATTAAAAATGCCATGCTAGATTTCAAAAGCATGTTTGGGGAACTTAAAAGGGACATAGGAACCTTAAATCATCGTGTCACACAAGTAGAAGAGAAACAGGAGTCAATTAACTCAGATGTGCAGCACCAAGCCAGCCTCCTACAAGCACAAGAGGGAACGGTTCATTCTCTAATGGACCGTATAGAAGACTTAGAGAATCGGAGCAGGAGGAGTAATCTACGCCTACGGGGCATACCGGAGGTGATTGACTCCCCAGCAATACAACCTTACATTCAAGACTTCATCAGATATCTGAAAAATAACGCTACAGCTCAGGAGGTACAAATTGAGCGGGCACATAGAGCCTTACGCCCTAAGCCACCAAGCAGGGCCCCCCCTAGGGACATAATTATTAAATTCTTATCTTTCCGGGACAAGGAAGAAGTGCTTAAATTAGCAAGGACAAAACACCCAATTACCTATAGAGGCACTGAGG
Organism: Bombina bombina; assembly: GCF_027579735.1. NCBI lineage: Eukaryota > Metazoa > Chordata > Amphibia > Anura > Bombinatoridae > Bombina > Bombina bombina. Next base: position 1,084,174,028 of record NC_069504.1, read on the forward strand.
TTCAGGTATTTTCAGATTTGTGTCCTACAACGCTGCAGAAGCGGAGAGATATGAGACACATTACTTCAGCGCTGAAAGAGAAAAACATCACTTACAGATGGGGATTCCCCACCTGTTTAATTGCTACAAAAAACAATATATCACACACCCTCAGATGCCCTGAGGATCTTCCTGGCTTTAGCCAGGCCCTGGGTTTGGAACTTGAACTCCCACGTCATGAGGACCCACCCCGCAGGGCCCTTGCTGGCAATGACCAGGAGGTGGCTCAGCAACATCGTGGCTGATATTGATGCAGTAATTTAAAGCCTTTCATTAACTTTAGCATGTTGTAACAGCTTTCTCCCCTATTCAGGTTGCACGTGTTGGTGTTGAATGTATCTGGACATTTACTGGCCTTGTATCCATGAAGAAATTCGTAACATACCTTCAGAGCTCACAGGTTTTATATTTTGCAAAATGTCTATAATGTTTATAATGACTGTTTGATGTATTTTAATTTTATCTGAATATTGTCTACACCACCTTTTTTGATTGTTGTACTTATCTAAGTCTCACTGTAGTCCTCTCAGCTGTCTACTCGCCTAGATTAATTAATGCACTCATGCTCTCTGCCACTATCTCTAATCCCATCGATAAAGACCAGTTGCATTAGCACTCACCCATTTAGGGAACAATTGGCCTCATAGTATATAATAGAGCAACCCCATATCACTTACTATGCCTGAGCTTACTTTACATGAGGATGTGGCAGAAATGCGACCCCCCTAGCAGGGGCATAGATTATATTATATTAAGTCCTGGTCCCCTTTAGATATCCAGGCTATATGGGTTCTACTGGGCTAAGCCCGCACCATATGAGTAGCCTCTTAAGGGCCCCCCACTTCTTTGCTTCCTATATCACGTATTACTAGAAAAGATATGATCTGCAAAAGGGGTCTTTACAACATAAACATACCTAGCACCCATACATGACGCTTACTAGGGCTGACAGAAAATACAGCTGGGGGTACGAATAGATGACGGTCTATAGGTCTAGCGTTTATAATACCCCAACACTATCGATTTGTATATCAGAGGGAGTTAGTTCTAACAAATTTAATTACAGTTGTTCCAAAGGTTCAGATAGGTTTCTATTAATCATATCAAATTTTATGTTAACATGCGATACACACAGGGATAACTACCCCTGATTTTTGGTAAGTAGTTTTAGTACTTCTTTACGTTAGCACTGTGTTTAATTGTTTTTGTTGCCTTCACATGCAATACAATTCACAGTACATGATACTCAACCCTTTCCTTACCTATCTTGCTAAGCAAGATATTTCACCCATACTTCTTCACTGTTTTCCTTGACCTCTCCCCTTTCTCTTCATTTGTCTTAACTCTTCTCTCTCTTTTTTTTTTTTTTTTCTCTCCCTCCCCTTCTCCTCCTCTCTCGCACCCTCCCCTTCCTCTCTCGGAGGACCCCCTCTCTACACCCCCACCCCCCCCGCATATTTACTCATAAAAGATAATGGCGAACCAGGCTGTTAGGCGCAAGCCGTTTCCGCTTGAACTTATAACGATCAATGCAAAAGGGCTTAATAGCCCTTCCAAGCGCGCCATTGCAACGAGAGATTTGCAGAGAATGGGCGGAGACCTGGTCTTTATACAGGAAACGCATTTTGCGATAAACAATGAACCTAAATGGTCTAACCGACAATATCCACTGGCCTTTTTTGCTTCAGCAACAAAAAAAAAGAACGGTGTCGGGATCATTTTTAGCGCTGGAGTACCCTTTCAGCTTATGAGTAGCTTTAAAGACCCTGAGGGTAGATTCCTGGTGCTCACGGGCACCATACATAACAGGCCTATCACGTTAGCTAATTTATACTGCCCACATACCTCCCAGCACCTCTTTCTCCAGAAAGTCACCTGTAAAATCTTGGAGATGCAAATTGGAATTCTTTTCTTGGCGGGGATCTCAATGCCCCCCTCGTCCCTACCCTTGACACCTCCAACGGTCTCTCCAGCACCCCGTATAAGGTTCTAAAGCGTATGTCTGTTTCACTAGCAGAGTTGGGAATCCATGACATATGGCGCACACATCACCCATCCGACAAAAACTTTACTTTTTACTCGTATCCCCACGGTAAATATTCCAGAATAGATTATCTGTTCACGGACTCCATTGGGCTGACTATCGCCAGATCTAGCAATATATCTGCCATTACTTGGTCCGACCACGCGCCAGTACGCTGCTCCATTCAATGACCTGACACGCCAATCACTCCTTTTGTGTGGAGACTCGACGATACGCTTCTGGACGACCCGGTATTTAACACAGACATCAAGAGCTCTCTGATTGAATTCTTCTGCTTAAATGCGTGTGAGGAGATCAGCAGTCCCATACTCTGGGAAGCGCATAAATGCACGATAAGAGGGCTTTTGATCGCACGTAAAGCAAGACTTAAAAGAATGAGGAGAGAACGCTATGACAACTTATTGAAACAGGTTGAAATACGGGAACAAATTCATAAACGATCCCCGCGCGACGAAACGGTTCTGGCACAATTGACCGCGGCCAGGAGAGATCTCCTGCTGTTCTTGCAGGAGGATTATCAGAAGCAGGCCCTACACCTGCGACAGATTTACTACGAGCAAGGCGATAGGCCAGGGAGGCTGCTGGCCAGGGCAGTTGCCAGAAAAAAGATCAAAGCCTATGTCCATCATACCGTCACTGCGGAAGGAGGCGTCCGCTCGGATGCAGACTCTATTGCAGCGGATTTCAGGAGATACTATGAATCTCTCTACAATCTGGAATGCCAAGCAGAGCACCGAGGGGTACCCTCCGCTCGTCCCCGTGCGGAGGGGGAGGTCGGTGCCTACCTTCAGGCCACTGATCTACCTGTGATATCGGAGGAGGATAGGAAAATCTTGGAACTCCCAATCTCCTCAGACGAGGTGCAACGGGCTATTAAAGATCTTCCAGCGGGCAAAAGCCCTGGTCCCGACGGGTTTGGCCTGAAATATTATAAAGCATATTCAGATGTCATCGCCCCAGAGCTGACAAGATTGTTCGCCTTATTACCGGAATCCTCCAGACTTCCAGGCTCTATGCTGGAAGCGCACATAGTGGTAATCCCCAAGCCTGGGAAATCCCCTGATAGGCCTGAAAATTTCAGGCCCATCTCCCTCCTCAATTCCGATGTAAAAATCCTGGCGAAGATCCTCGCCACCCGCTTGAACAGACTTCTCCCTGATCTGGTTTCTGCCGACCAGGTGGGCTTTGTGCCTGCCCGGGAGGCAAGAGACAATACTCTCAAAGTGCAGCAATTAATAACTTATGCCCGTCTACATAATCTACCGCTCACCCTGGTCACAACGGACGCTGAGAAAGCGTTTGACCGGGTCAGCTGGAATTTCATCCACCTGACGCTAAAAAGATTCGGTTTCGGACCCGGTTTTATCAACGTGGTCATGTCCCTATACTCAAATCCTAACGCCCGTGTGAGAGTTAATGGCACCCTCTCGGAAACATTCTTGATCCAGAACGGGACGAGACAGGGGTGCCCCCTGTCGCCTCTTCTCTTCGCAATGGCGATTGAGGTCCTCGCAAATAAGATCAGGGCCAACCCGGCGGTGAAGGGTATAAAAGTGGGTAACTCGGAACACAAGCTTTCGATGTACGCTGATGATGTCCTGCTAACTTTAGCGGACTCGTCCTCATCGTTGGATGAAGCTTTAAGGAATTTCAGAGAGTACGGAGCCATGTCTAACTTCCTCCTTAATCCACTGAAGTCTGAAATCTTGAACATCACTGAACCCCCGGACGTATTTGATAGATCTACCGCAGATTGTCCGATAAAAGTAGCAACTCATAGTATCACATACCTGGGCATTGTTGTTGCTCCTGACACCTCTGACATTATTGATCTAAACTATAAAAAAATTAGTGATGAGATCATTGGGGACTTAACCAATTGGAAAAAAAATCGCTTTCCTGGATGGGCAGAATAGGAATCGTTAAGATGAATGTTCTCCCACGAATCCTTTATATAATGCAGACTGTCCCTGCGGCAGCGGCCTCCCACTACCTTCAACGCTTACAATCGGGCATTGAGGCATACATCTGGAATGGTGTGAGGCCTAGGATCAGAAGATCCACTCTATAAATCCCTAGAGATAGGGGTGGACTAGGAGTCCCGCTACTAAGAGAATATAAAAAAGCGATATTCCTTCAGAGAATCGTGGAGTGGAGTCGGAACTCCCATGACAAACATTGGATACAGATTGACAATGAAATCCTGCAACGAGGTAACTCTGGAGCCTTGGCCTGGATCTCTGCTCTGAACCGCCCACGAGTCCTTACCTCGTATCCATTGATTAATGACAATCTAAAGGTGTGGGATAAAGTGCTAGTTGAGGGGGCCTATGTCTCCACTCGTATCTCACCAAACATCCCCTTGCGAGAAAACCCTGATCTGGGAATGGAACTCCCGCGACGTTCAATGAGGACTGGCTATATGTTAGCTGATACTGCCTTCTCAAATGCCCTACAGGGTAATAAACTTAAAACACAAGCGGAACTTGCTGAGATAGATCAGGAAACCTTTGCATCCTGGTACAGGATGACACAGATTACTCACTTCTACTATACTTGCAAGGAGCGAGATGCGTTGGCAAGGAATAAAACGCCTTTTGAGGCTCTATGTACGATGCAGCAAACGCCGACTCGCCTCATCTCTCACCTATACCAGATTTTGTTGAGCAAGGGCAACGTTGTCCTTCCGACCTTTACCCTTCAGTGGCAAAATGATCTGGGAGTGGATATATCTGATGAGGACTGACTTAAGATCTTTCGTAAGATAAAGAGGGCCTCTGTCTCCGCGCGAATCTTGGAAATGCACTATAAATTAGTCAGCAGGTGGTACCTAACGCCTCAAAGATTGCAGAAAATTTATCCTAACACTGACGGGAAATGCTGGAGGGGTTGTGGCGAGGAGGGTTCCCTCCTCCACATTTGGTGGACTTGTCCCCGAATACTATCGTTCTGCAGGGAGGTGCTGGGAGAAATGAGCAACATTTTAGGAATCATTATTCCCCCTAAGCCAACATATTTGATCTTTCACGACCTGCCTAAGGTGGCGGGTGTTGATAGGCACATTCTTTTTCTTATAATGTTGGGCGGCGCGAAAGGACTCATCCCCGTACACTGGAAGAGCCCGCAGACTCCGACTCTACAGGAGTGGAGACACAAAGTGGGAGATCTCCTTAGACTCGAAAGGTTTCACTTCCTTAAAACTGGAAGGCTTGCCACACATGAAATGATGACCCTAGCCTGGGAGGGCAAAAGGCTATAACTTCCTCTCATCCTCTCATCAAGATCTAGTGTGCCACTTTGTTACCCTTCCCCAGGGGGTCCCCTTCACCTCACATCTGTACCCCTTCCTCCCCCCCCAGTCCCCTTCACCTCCCATCTATACCCCTCCCCTCCCTCTCCTTCTCCCTTTTTTTTTTTCCTCTCTCTCTCTCTCTCTCTCTCTCTCTTCCCTCGCTCTTTCTCCAACTTTCTTCCTGTCCAAGTCAGACGTCAGACCTGAGGTCATATTCAGCAGCATGAATCAAGCGTGCTGAAAACTGAATTGTATAACTTTGTCTTAAATATCTGATGTCAATTCCCAAAGTTTATGTTTGAGATGTCTATAGTATTTTAGCACCATGAGCCTGTGTCTTGTGGATACAAGCTCAAGTTTCTCACACTGTTTACAAAATGTTGAGAGCAAGAAAATGATATACTTGTTGTAATTGTACACTCATAATTCTTACCCAATGGATAAACTGTACAAAATTTTTCATGTTAACGATGTCGGGGGGATGCTTGTGATTTAGTCCTATGGGCAGGACCCCTGTACATTATTTGCCTATTCAATGTATATTGTTGACCATTGGTTGTATATCTTGCTAAAATTAATAAAGCTTGTTTGAAAACTAAAAAAAAAAAATATGTTTCCAACTGTCAAAGGGTCCATGTATGTACCATTTAATTCCCCCAAAAAGGTACAATCACTTGTGTGACTAAAAGGTGGATGGGTGGTTCAAGGCTGCCAAACCCTGCAAGTCCATATAATTTGTGCACCTAGATTATTCAATGAACACATAACTGGAAGTCATCCAAAATGAATTCAACATACCTTTTGTACAGCAAAATAATTAATGTTCAATGGTTGTTGGTTATATGCATGAGGTGGGCAAAGCAACAACAAATACTTAACAACCCATATCTTCAGTGTTGATTGTTCTAAATAGCACACAAGCACTTAATATTTTAATGTTTATATTTAGAGCATCAAGATGATAACTCTTAAACATAAAGCAAATATATTAGCTTAAATTACAAAGAAAAAAAATAATTTTAAATTCTATAAAAGAAACAAGAGCTGTTTACGAACCTGTTTTTAAAGAAAATAAAATAAAATTGTAACCGTTACCCAGTCACATACATGGACATTGTGTAACACGCCATAGCGCCATCTATTGGTTGAAAGTTCCTGGACGTGTAACACAGGTTCATCTATTGGTAGAAGGTTCATCACAAAATGTGTACTGGGGAAATAGACTAATTTGCATATATTTTGCATAGTGTGACAATTTAATGTATGGTTGTGAAGTTTATCGTTTATCCCTCCCCTGAATCCCTCTTTCATTAGAGTTATATTTTATTATTATGTGGTTTTCTATATATTTTCTATATATTTATGTTTTATGTGTTGAGTCACCCTAAGTTAAATAGGGTGCTTTTATTTAGAGTCCAGTACAGATTAAAATAAAACATTTTGAGTAGCTCCTTTTGGAACTGATTGTTTAGCCTGGTTCTTTCAGGAATATCTGTCGGAGTATTAGGACCTGCTATGTGACTACACTATCCAACTTACCAATCTGCAGTGTGGCTATTGTAATACTGCCTGAACTAGTACACATTAGGTGAATGCATATGTAAATTATATAATACATTTGATGGAACAGCATTATTAATACTGCTGTGTTGAGTACAAATTTGCCATCATGAGGTACAAAGGGCTTGTCACTGGAGCAGTACCCTTAAAAGGCCAAATTTGCACCATTTTTAAGGGTACATTATAGTACCATAGCATTGAGGTCCAATCTAGTCACCAAAGGTACATATTTGCCTTAAAAAGGTACAATCTGCAAGGGTACCAATATGTATCCATGTTAAAGGGTACAGTGGGTGTACCTTCGAGGGTACTGCCCCAGTGACAAGCTGTTGTACCCCTAAAGGTACAATTTTTGCACATTTTTTCTGACAGTGTATGATAGTATAAAATATGTATGTGTATATCAATCTATAGATTTGTCTATCTATATATATATACAGTATTTACACACACACAAACAATGTAGTCATTTCCATTCAAACACATTGTCATATACCATATACATTTCAACCCTTATAAAAGAATGTATTTTTAATAATATTTATATGAATATATGAATCATTTTTATTATATATTGTATATGTGAGTGTACCAGTTTATATTAATGTATTTATGTAGTGTTTGGTACACATTTATTTTTAGCTCTATCCCTTTATGTCAAATTATGTGTTGTATTTGGTGCACATTTAAATTTAGATTGTGCTCGAAGGTACGCATTCAATTGCAATGAATAATACGTTCCCAAGTTAGCACAGTCACAATATTGTAACATCGCGCCCACGCTAAAGTTAGTGCTCCACTTATAATCTAGCCCATACTCAGTACACTCAACCCTACTCATACTTAAAACAATTGAAACTCAAAACACCTCAAGAGTCCGGGTTGATAACTGAAACCTCTGCGTCGGGTGAGGAGGGAACGAGTAGTTACAGAAAAGATAGGGAAAAGGAGAGAAGTAGGCAAACGCATTTCAGCCTTTATCAATTCCTAAATTTACATCAAACAGATTTGGCGACAATTATCACTTTAAATACCCTCCTAATCCACGAGTGTGCCATTAAGGCCATCTCCCATGGCGTCATGTCCAACGCACATCGGGTCTGCGTCATAGGGGATTGGCATTCAGGCGCAACACGCGTAGAGGTAAACAAGAGAAGAGATAAAAGTACAACACTTCAGTGTAATTGGTCACAGTGACCAGGTTCCACCTACAACAATAGTTGTGATCATCCACGTACCATTAAATCACTATCATTTGTTTTATGCAAACTGTCAACACATTGTTATATTTTGCGTAGATGCTTGCAAACACCTATAATAATGTATTTATCATCAGACATCTAATGCGTTAATCTTATCTCTTTTACTAATATGCCTCGATTATAATTTACAACTCTACTAATCCACCAAGTGCGTCATTAAAGCCGCCCCCCATGGCATCAAAACTGACGTATATCGGGTCAAAGGGGAGTAACATCTTGGCCCAACACATGTAGAAGTAAAAAAAAGAAAAAATACAGCCTCTAAATATGATTGGTCACGGTGACCAGGTCCCATCCATAACATTAGTTGTGATCATCCATGGTTCAGAACACTGGGTAGCACTTGCTAATTGGTGGCTACCAAAAATGGGCCAGCTCATAAGCTTACATTCCTGTTTTTTTCAAATAAAGATACCAAGAGAGCAAAGAAATATTGATAATAGGAGTAAATAAAAATTGCATGCTCTATTTGAATCATGAAAGAATAATGTGGGTTTCATATACCTTTAACATCGCTCTTAGGTATACTTGTGGCTAGAATTGATTTGAGCTTGTGAGTTTACCTATAAATAAATTGGGGAACATCTTTTCATCTCTCCCCAATGATATTACCTTATTTTAAGTGGTGCCAATGTTCTGATGATATATTTTTGTCTATATTTAGTAATGAAAGGAATATCCAGAATTTGTTCATTTTTGGTTGCTTTCAGTTTGTATGTTAACAGAGAGTTCCTATCAATTTGCTCAACCTCATGGTTTTATCAATAATACATTCATCATAACCACGCTCCAGAAATCTCTAGGAGTTTAGATTGTTCCTCCCATTTTTTATAATTAGAAGAATATTTTCTGATGTGCAGAGGTTGCCGCTTAGGGATATTCCATTTCCACTTCTCATGGTGGCAACTAGACTGATGGATATAATTATGTCAATCAAACTCCTTGAAAAATGTGGAGGTCTATAAAACTCCTTTGTAGATGTTTACATTGAGATCTAAAAAAATGGATAATTGTATAGTTATACTCATATGAATATTTAAGGTTTGCTTGATTATTATTCATTACGCATATAGGGCCAGATTACAAGTTGAGCGCAAAATATTGCTTCTGTGAAAGCGATATTTGCACTTAACTGAGTAATACCAGCTAACACAAATGTGTGCTGGTATTACAAGTAAGGTGCAATGCGAACTCGACCTCACGTTTGCATTGTACGGAAGCATTGTGGTCACGAGAGCACTCTTCCATAGGCTCCTATGGGAGCCTCGTTCTCATGCTGTGAGAACTAGCGCAGCGAAGACGGGTACATTGTGCAGCGATGGGCAGCAAATATAAATATTTACAGAAATAACACACAGCTAGATTATGAGTTTTGCGTTATGAGTGAAAAAGCATTGTTATGCTTCATAAAAATGCTTTTTCCCTAACGTCGCTATTACAAGTATTGTCAGAATAGGTGTACCGCACACTTTTTTGGCCATCACGCAATGCCAGTACCGCACTTAAAGAAAAGTCTTCTGCCAGCTTGGATGAAGACTTTTTCCGGCTTCGATGAGGACTTCTGCCTGTTTGGATGAAAACTTCTGCCGGCTTCGATGAAGACTTCTGCCGGCTTCGATGAAGACTTCTGCGGATGTCCGGATGGATGTCCGGTCTTCGAAAACTGTAAGTGGATCGTCGGGGGGGTTAGTGTTAGGTTTTTTAAGAGTGTATTGGGTGGGTTTTATTTTTAGCTTAGGGTTTTGGGCAATGTAAAAGAGATAAATGCCCTTTTATGGGCAATGCCCATCCAAATGCCCTTTTCAGGGCAATGGTTAGCTTAGGTTTATTTAGATAGGTTTTTATTTGGGGGGTTTGGTTGTGTGGGTGGTGGGTTTTACTGTTGGGGGTTGTTTGTATTTTTTTTTTTACAGGTTAAAGAGTTGATTTCTTTGGGGCAATGCCCAGCAAAAGGCCTTTTTAAGGGCTATTGGCAGTTTAGTTTTGGCTAGGTTTTTTTTATTTTTTTTTGGGGGGGGGGGGGGCTTTTTTATTTTGATAGGGCTATTAGATTAGGAGTAATTTGTTTATATTTTTGATAATTTTGTTTTTTATTTTGTGTAATTTAGTGTTTATTTTTTTGTTACTTAGATAATTCTATTTGATTAATTTCATTTCATTTATTTTATTGTAATGTTAGGTTTTAGTGTAAGGCAAGTTAGGTTTTATTTTCTAGGTAACGTTGTATTTATTTTAACTAGGTAGCTAGTAAATAGTTAATAACTGTTTACTAACTAGTCTACCTAGTTAAAATAAATACAAACTTACCTGTGAAATAAAAATAAAACCTAAGCTAGCAACAATATAAATATCAGTTATATTATAGCTAGCTTATGTTTTATTTTATAGGTAAGTATTTAGTTTCAAATAGGAATTATTTAGGTAATAATTGTAAGTTTTATTTAGATTTATTTTAATTATATTTAAGTTAGGGGGTGTTAGGGTTAGGGTTACGTTAGGTTTAGGGGTTAATATATTTATTTAGTGTTAGTGATGTTGTAGGCCAGGGGTTTAGGGGTTAATAAGTTTAGTATAGTGGCTGCAACATTAGGGGCGGCAGATTAGGGGTTAATAACTAGATGTAGGTGGCAGCGATATCGGGAGCGGCAGATTAGGGGTTAATAGTTTTATTTAGGTGGCGGCAATGTTAAGGACAGCAGATTAGGGGTTAGTAACATTATGTAGGTTGCGGTGATGTAGGGGGCGGCAGATTAGGGGTGTTTAGATGTGGTTTTTATGTTAGGGTGTTAGGTTGAAACGTAACTTTTTCTTTCCCCATAGACATCAATGGGGCTGCATTACGGAGCTTTAATTTCCGCGATTGCAGGTGTTAGGCTTTTTTTGCCGGCTCTCCCCATTGATGTCTATGGGGAAATCGTGCATGAGCACGTCAAAGCAGCCCTTGTATTTAGGTGAAGCATGGAGCTCAACGCCACCATATCGCCCACGCAAGCCTGCTTTTTGCAAACCTGTAATAGCAGCGCAATGAAAATAACAGCAGTCAGTACGCTGGCAAAAGGCTCCTCTGGTAAGTCAAGGGCTCAGCCGTGGGCTCTCCTCCAAAAAAGCCACAGGATCTTCGGAATCAGCACAGTTTGTAGTGCACGCTATCCCTGTATATTGGAAGTTGGGAGCAATATCCGTCAGATTTAAAATGGAATTTTTTTTCCCTGGCATAAAAAATCTTAATCACTTATGCCCTTTTCAGGGCATACTTTTTTTGACAGATTTTTTTTTAAGATTGGATTTTTTAATGCAAAAGAGCTGGGATTACTTTATGGCACTGCCCTTCAAATGCTTTTCTCAGGGAAATTTGCTAATCACTACAACTAGAGCAATGCCTGAAAATGCCCTTTTTTAAAGTAGGTTTTAGTGTTCATATAGTTTTTTTTCAGGCTTTTTTAAGGGGTCTTTAGTTTTAGAATAAGTCTTACTGGTTGGGTTTTTTAATTATGGCAATGTATTTCTTGTTTTTGTTATTTTTTCTTAATGTTAGTGTTTTTTATTTTGTATAACTTAGGTTGTATTAGGTTAGGGGTCTTGGGGGGTAAGCTGTTAGGGGTATTGCTATGGGGGTTGTGGTGGTTAGGGGATTAATAGGTTAAAGGTTATTGTGGTGGGGGCTTGTGGCAGTTAGTGGGTTGATAGTGTAGGGGTTTATTGCCGTGGGGTAATGGTGGTATAGGGGATAATATTATAGGAGTTTTATTGTGGTGGGGGTAGTGGTGGTATGGGGTTAATATGGGGGGTTATTACGGTAAGGTAGTGGGGTTAATAGGTTAACGGGTTTATTGTAGTGGGGTAGTGGCGGTATAGTGGTTAATGAGTTAGGAGTTTATTGCGTTGGATAGAATAGTTTGGGGGTTATAGCGGTGGGGATTATGTCAGTTTGGGATTTAATAGTGTAGGCTGCTGCAGATTTATTTTGTTTTGTGATATATATGCAAAAGGAATCCTTTACTTTACATCGTCAATGTAGGTGACGATGCTGCTTGAAATGTTTCGCCAGAATAGCCACCCATTGAGATGTATAGTAAAATCCCTTTCTACAATGCTGCCTTTAAACACTAATGTTAGCTGCTTGGAATATTTCGCCGGCTTTCTCGACATCGTCACGGATTCCTTTTAAATATATTGGTTTTATATTACATCTCTAGGAAGCGGAGTGCCGGTCTCCTGGAGACTGCAGGGGCACAGAGCTACTTTCCAGGGTTTTACTTTACTGGTTAACAAGATATTTGTATCCCCATTTATGATGTATGCTAACTATTATGTATATGACAGGTTTTAATTCTGAGTTTATTGCAATATGATTTTTAGAAAAACCGCCAAAGATTTTGCATGATTTCTCTCCATACCGGCACATTTGTGATTATAAGGTCCCCTATCTGTGATTTAATGCTATTTAAAGCTTATCTAATATCCCTGTTTAAAAATCTATACATATATGTATTTCTTTCCAGAGAAACCCTAAATAAATAAAGTGAAGAATGGGTTTTGTGACCCCCATGGAGGCCAAGTGGATGGGTCATCTTGAGGCCAATGGGTTCGACTTTATGAGGGTAATTAGAGGGGACAGAAGACGTAATAAACAGTTTCGGGACCAGAATGTGCGAGGTGAAGCTCTCGCCCTTCCTCACCTTGTTTTATATGGCTTGTTTTGTATGTCGCAGGGGTGGCGGAGGTGCTTGCCGGTTTTTGGTGCTTTGATCAGAGTCGGATTGTTGGTAACTCCTGTTTGATTGACAGGAGAGAATCTTGTACAAGGGGCGTGCCCTTCTCAGTAGTAAGGAGGGGCATGTTTGGTGGCTGGGCAAGCACCCTTGGTTTTTATGAAATGTTTAACTGTTTTTTTTGGTAATATTGTGGATATATATTTTGTGTGTTCAATAAAGCAAGCTGCGGCATTTATAACCCATGTTCTTGTGTCGTACTTGTATTTAAGTGGAACGTAGTGCCTAGTATGGGGGTCATCAAGTTTCTTTACCTCCCTCTATATTTTTCTGACATTTACAATATATTTCTTCATCTTTTCTTTTCTCACTACCTCCCTGAGCTAATTTATTCCTGTTTTATATGAACTGACTAAAATAAGAACTTGACTAAAATAAACAGATGGTTCGTTGATGTTCATTAGGGACTAAGACTATTAATTGTGGGTATTATGAATTGGAAAACATGCTATGCTTCTTTAAATGACAATAAATCTGCAGGAAAATCCTAGCAAAATTGCACAAAGCAGATTCAGGTGACACGGAATTGACTCCTCTCATAAGACAAATTGGGCACCGCTCAACTATGTCACACCATAATCCTCCTCTTGGGTTTTGTGTTTGCATCAAAGTACCTACAGTGGAAATGTTCCAGTGTGCCAATAAAACTGCTAACACCATCTTTAAAGCTCATATTTTAGCTTATTAGCAACCAGACACGCTGCTAACGAAGCTTAGAACAACTCAAACACAGAAAGAAAGGAATTATGAATTAAGCAATTTATATCAAAGTCACAATTTAATTGATACCAGCGGATTCATAATGAGCTGGGAACATATAACAGAAATATCAGGGTAGCTTTATTCTTGTGACGGCTGCATGCTCCATATCATCTGCTTATGTCAGCTGCTTCTCTTTCCTTCGTTTTTGTTTCATCTCTTTGTCTTTCCCCTTGTTTAGTTATTCTCTTTTTTCTTTAATCTGATTTCTCGGTTTTACATTCATGTCTTGTTAGAAAATAACTTTACTTTTCTATTACCTATCTATTATCTATCTATCTATCTATCTATCTATCTATCTATCTATATCTATCTATCTATCTATCTATCTATCTATATCTATCTTCTCTCTCTCTCTCTCTCTCTCTCTCTCTCTCTCTATATATATATATATATATTTTTTTTTATATTTATATATATATATATATATATATATACACACACACACGTTTTATCTATCTATCTATCATCTATCTATCTATCTATCATCATTCGTTCTATCTATCTGTCTGTCTGTCTATCTATCTATCGCCTCTATTTAACAAGGTCTGGCGGACCTGATCCGACAGTGCGGATCAGGTCCGCCAGACCTCGCTGAATACAGAGATCAATACGCTCTCCGTATTCAGCATTGCACCAGCAGCTCACAAGAGCTGCTGGTGCAACGCTGCCCTCTGCAGACTCGGGGCCAATAAGCCGCCAGCAGGGGGTGTCAATTAACCCGATTGTACTCGATCAGGTTGATTTCCGGCGATGTCTGTCCGCCTGCTTGTTTGCCATGTGCTGCTGGCAGCCATTTTACTCACCTCTCTTGCTGACTCTGGTGCATACTGTGTGATGCTGCTCATTTCCTGCACTTCCTTTTGTGGCCAGACTGGTGTACATCATCCGTGTGAGACAGGATGCAGTCTCAGAATTGTGATGTGATCACTTATTATTTAAAGGGCCTCTGTTCAATATATTTACTTGTTTAATTTCACTTTTACCAATCTTCAGCAATTATCTCTAAGCCTTGCAGTACCTCTTGTTCCAGCTTTATAAGCCATTTTCTGGACCGAGCTTATAAAACCAGATTGCTCCAGTCTTGCAGTACACTTTGTTCCAGCTACTATTTACTGAACTGATCATACATAATCTAATCGCTGCTTCGCCTGCATCCATATAGGCTGGCCTGCTATGATCTAGTGGCTTGCTAATTTGCACCCCATTGCTTGTTCCATCTATCGCTGCAGATATTTGGGTCTAATGTTTTTTACCACTTTAAATGCACATTAAACAACTCATTGTTTTGTGTAAAAATTGTGCTTTGTCCCACACTCACTGTGCAAACCAAAAAGCAAAATCTTTAACCTATGTTTTCAATACTCACCACACTGCTGTTTACTAACTAAAAAACTGCCTATTGACATCTGCTTTGGAATGCTGAGTTAACCTACCCTCTCTTCTGCTCTCAGGTATGTGAATTGAGCCCCTGCATCAAATCCTGCTACTTCTCCTGATTTTGTGTCATTTGTACTCCAAGTCTCTCTTTCTGGTATATGAATTGAGCACATGAATTTAGGTTGTTAAAATTAAGTCCTGCATTCATTGTAAAGTTGTTCCCAATGTCTTACTTCTAATGTTTAGCTAATTGCCATGTGATGTTCAATCCTTATCAATACTTGCTATTATTCTAAAATTTATAGTGGTCTTATGCCATAGTTTTAAACTCCTCCAAATTTTATTGTCTGTTTACTTAACTCATCTCACCCTGACCAGACCAAAATCTAACATTCCAATTGGCCCTACCAACTGTCTTTGATTAGCAATCAACTAAATTTAGTGGACTGCCCTGCCTGTATATATTCCACACTAGTTTGGGAGGTGCATTGCACAGGGATGAGTGCATTGCCTGGCCAGTGTACATTTTAACAATATCATATGTTCACATTTTCAAAGTGAATATTTTACAAGTGAGGCAATAATTTTAGAATTATACAAGAATTGAACAAGGATTGGGCAAGGGGCAAGACACAAGGCAAGTACTCTTGTAATACTGTGTTTTATGTATCTCATTGTATCCTTTTGCAAGTGCTGCTGTAACACTGTGTCTTATGTGTTTACTTGGTTCCCACTTTCATAATAATGCTCAATATCTTCATACTCCTTTTTGCTACCTCTTGTATCTATAACAAACTTCATTACTCAATTACTCCTTCTTCCTCTCCACCTGCACTGTTCATTAGCCCATCTCTCTTAAACTCACCTTACTTTTGTACTCATGAACTTTACCTATTCCTAAACACTCTCTCTCCCCTCTGCACTTCATCCCAAAAACAGTCTCACTACTGCAAATCTGCTTCTCATCTCACGTCACTCTCCCTCTTGCTCATACTAGCTGCTGGCGACATCTCCCTAATCCTGGTCCCTCACAACCTCCTAGCCTTTCACATCCCTGTGTGCCTTTCAATAGACTTCATAAACAAAACTATGGTAACCTTAACCACATTCCTCTTACATCTAAAACCACCTCCCCCTTCACTTGTGCACTCTGGAACTCTCGCTCTGTTTGCAACAAGTTCACTTCTATCCATGATCTCTTTATCTCCCATTCTCTTAACCTCCTGGCTCTTACAGAAACCTGGCTCTCTGCTTCAGACACAGCATCCACTGCTGCACTGTCACATGGAGGGTCTCAATTTCAGCCACACTCCTAGGTCTGGCAATAGACAAGGAGGTAATGTTAGTATTTTACTTTCCTCTTGTTGCACCTTTCAACAAATACAGCCCTTCTCTTCACTCACATTTTCTTCATTTGAAGCACACATGATTCAGTTATTCTCTCCCCTCTCTATACGTGTTGCAATCATATACCGCCCCCCTGGCTCCCCAACTCAATTTTTAGATCACATTGCTGCCTGGCTTCCTTATTTCCTTTCCTCAGACACCCCTGCCCTCATTCTTGGGGACTTTAACATCCCTCTTGACAATCCCACTGCCTCCTCTGCAAAACAACTTCTTCAACTCACTTCCTCTTCCGGCCTGTCACAATGGACTGACTCACCCACTCACAAAGATGGTCATTCCCTTGACCTGATTTTCACTTATCAATGCACTATCTCAAATTTAACTCCCCTTTTCCTCTCTCTGACCACCATCTCCTAACTTGCAACATCCCTTCCCTACCTACTACTCCCCCTCCCTCTACTTCTCACACCAAACTTCACAGAAGCACTAAGTCACTAGATCTGCAACAGCTCGCTAGCTCTCTCAAACCTCTCCTCTCATCCATAACATCCTTTTCCTGCCCTGACCAATCTATCTGCCACTATAACTCCACTCTTAGATCAGTCATTGACAATCTGGCCCCTCCAACCATAGCTCTGAAACCACTCTCTCATCCTCAGCCCTGGCATACTCCTCTGACATGGTACCTACGCAGATGTTCCCATACTGCTGAGCGACACTGGAGGAAATCTCTGAGTTAAGCTTACTTTCTTCACTACAAGTTAATCCTGAACTCCTACTACTCTGCCCTTAATCTCTATAAGCAACAATACTTCTCTAATCTCATCTCTACTCTTTCCTCTAACCCAAAATGTCTGTTCTCCACGTTCAATTCTCTTCTCCGCCCACCCACATCTCCTAATACAACCTCTCTGCTCAAGATTTTGCCAGCCACTTCAAAAACAAAATTGACTCCATCAGAAGTGAAATCAGCTCTCAACATACTACCAATCTCCCACCTCCTCAAAAGCTCACAATCATCCAAAACCCAAATATCAAAAAATGCAGCACTTTTGTCCCTGTTAACGAGGATGAAGTTTCTGCCCTTATACTGTCCTCCCACCTCACTACCTGTCCTCTCGACCCCATCCCCTCACAGCTACTCCCCTCCCTCTCTTCTACCCTCACCCCCATATTCACACACAATTTCAACCTCTTCCTCAGCACTGGTATATTTCCCTCATCTCTAAAACATGCACTGGTCACACCTATCCTCACAAAACCTTCCCTCAATCCAACCTCCCCATCCAACTACCGCCCTATTTCCCTACTCCCTCTTGCCTCAAAGCTCCTAGAAAAGCTAGTACACGCACGTCTATCCCACTTCCTTACACTAAACTCTCTTCTTGACCCAATGCAATCTGGAATTCGTCCCCATCACTCTACAGAGACAGCAATTGTCAAGGTTAACAAGGACCTACTTACAGCATAATCCAAAGGTCATTTCTCTCTGCTTATCCTCCTTGACCTGTCTGCAGCCTTTTACACTGTTGACCACCCTCTTCTGCTCCAAACCCTCCAATCCTTCGGCATCTGCGACACAGCTCTTTTGAGGTTCTTTTCCTATCTAACTAACCGTACATTTAGTGTAGCCTTCTCTGGAGCATCCTCTGTCCCTTTACCACTTTCTGTTGGGGTACCTCAAGGCTCTGTCCTCTGTCGCCTTCTCTTTTCAATCTATACGTCATCATTAGGTTCCTTAATAAGGTCCCATGGGTTTCAATATCATTTGTATGCCAATGACACCCAAATCTACCTCTCTACACCAGACCTACCTCCTTCCTTACTAACCCGTGTCACTAACTGTCTTTCTCATATCTTATCTTGGATGTCCTCTCACTACCTTAAGCTAAATCTCTCCAAAACTGAACTCCTTATTTTTCCCCCTTCTTCCAATGTCTCCACCCCCAAAATTTCTATAACTGTTGATAATTCCATCATTACTCCTACCCCGCATGCCCGATGTCTTGGGGTCACACTTGACTCAAATCTTTCCTTCACTCCTTACATTCTGTCCTTGGCTAAAGCCTGCTGCTTCCACCTTAAAAACATTGTTAAAATTAGACATTTCCTTACACAAGATACAACTAAGATTTTTATCCCCTCTCTCATCCTTTCCCGACTTGACTACTGCAACTCTGTCCTCTCTGGTCTACCTAGCTGCCGCATAGCTCCTTTACAATCCATTATAAATGCCTCTGCCAGGCTCATCTTCCTTACTCGTCGATCTTCATCTGCTGCACCTCTCTCTGCCAATACCTTCACTGGCTTCCTCTTGCCTCTAGTATTAAACACAAAATCCTCACTCTGACATACAAAGCTCTCAACTGCACTGATCCCCCCTACATTTCAGAACTTGTCTCCAGATACTCTCCCTCCCGTCCCCTTCGATCAGCTCAGGATCTCCTCCTCTCCTCCTCTCTTGTTGCTTCCTCACATTCCCATTTACAGGACTTCTCCAGACTGGCCCCTATCTTGTGGAACTCCCTGCCTAGCTCCACAAGACTCTCCCTAGTTTTAATAGCTTCAAGCGCTCCCTAAAAACTCTACTATTCTGGGATGCTTACAACCAACACTAACCTTTCCTAACTCCATTGCTTTCCCCTTGAACCCCTTAGAATGTAAGCCTATGAGCCCAGCTGTTTGCAGAGCACCTTCATAAGAGCCGACTACAACAGTGAAACTCTCGGCAGGGCCCTCTACCCACTTGATTCCTGCAAAAGCTATCCTGTATATTGACTATGTTTACAGCGCTGCGGAATCTGTTGGCACTCTACAAATGCCTGATAGTAATAATAATTCATCTAAAGCAGCTATTTGATTTACATCATTTCTCAGGTAAGAGAATGCACTTTTTGGCCTTTCTAAGGAGCAAGTTTAATATCCTTTTTTAGTCATTGGGTAAAATACCACGATTAAACAAGTGCATATATTCCCGAGGTGATATTAAATCCCTGGAAGACTACACCAAAATGGGCAACTTAAAGTGAAAGTCAACCATAGCATTTTTGAAACGCTAGGGTCAACTGTTGAAACAAATAAAGGGCACTTTCATTCATGAAGTATAAGATACTTCATGCAGAAAGTGGCTTTATTCGTTTCAACCGTTTGCCGTCTTAGCTGCTACAGCAGCCAATGGCAAAAGAATATTTTGCTAAGAGGTGACGTTTTTACCTCTTAGCTAATAGCCGTGCGGTAAATCCGGCTCCCATGGGCGCCAAACCGGATTTACCGCACGGCTATTAGCTAAGAGGTAAAAACGTCACCTCTTAGCAAAAAAATTTTTTGGCTGCAGGTTGCCGTAGCAGCTATGAGCGGCAAACGGTTGAAACAAATAAAGCCACTTTCTGCATGAGGTATCTTATACTTCATGAATGAAAGTGCCCTTTATATGTTTCAACCGTTAACCCTAGGGTTTCAAAAATGCTATGGTTGACTTTCACTTTAAAGACTGAAAATGATTACTAAGGTTCATGAATTTTATTGATATTTTAGCTTAATCCTTAACCTTCAACATTATTACAGTTGCAAATGTCCAGGCAAGACCTATATTACTTATTACATCATTAACATGACTTTTAAATATATATAAATATATTAAGTTTGCTGAATAAATCATTGGACTCTTTCAGGAAATTATGTTTTAAATTCTCTTTAAAATCTAATTTAAATGTATGTTTATTAAATAAATGCTATACAATATAGGGAACCTAACTTTACAACATGTTGTCTTCAGCTAGTCAAGGAGTTTATCATAATCTATATTTTAATCATTATCAGTTAGTTAACGGCTGGGATGAGCAGCAGTGGCGGTTCTATGGGGGTGCAGAAAGGTGCTATGCTGCTCCAAATGTTTAGCAGCCCCATTGAGCTTCAAAGGGCTCCATATATTATGTGTGTTGTATCATCACCACCTTTACTAGCTGCCCAATTAGCCTTCCAAATATTATGTTCTAAAAACACTACTGAGCAGTTGCTGCCAATGTAATAAGAATCAGCCAGTTCATTGCTGTTATATTGGATGACATTAGGAAGAAAAGTCCCCAAACAGATGCAAATGCTTCCTGCTTCTTCAATTAAAGTTAAAAAAGTATAAATGAGCACTTTACACTAATAAAAATGAGCAAAACCAATAACCCACATCTATATCATAAATCAATAACAAACACACATTCTCACTATACTCATAATTCCCCTTATTGAGACTTACACACACATTCTTATGATTACAAACCCCACAATCACCATTTTGTTTGTCATTAATCCTTAACTTTTGGTTATCGGATTATGAAACCATGAAATTATCTCCACAGGTATCAATTCCGTATTGTTTTTAGGATATAAAGAATTCAAACCTCAGGGGTGTTAAAAGCAGAAGCATTTTCAGATTGTGATTGCTAGAAAAACACACTGACAATACCGGACAAAGTTCATGAATCATTACCCCAAGAATGAAATCAACCCCAAGATGTAGAATGCAATAATTATGCATTTGTGTCAGTTGTGTAGAGAAGATAACAACAAGCAAAGCAGGATAACTAATAAAGGGGTGAATTAAAATCCTTTAGAGAAACCTATCATAAGATTTTCAACAGTAAGGGGCCCATTTATGAAGCAGCGGATGTTGCTTCTGACCCACTCCGTTTCAGGTCCGTCTGAAGTGGAAGTTAAGAAGCAGCGGTCCTAAAACCGCTGCTCCTTAACTAGTCCGCCACCTCTGAGGACTAAATACGATCGGGTTGACACCCCCTGGAATCTGCAGGGGGCGTATTGTACCAGTAGTTCACAAGAACTGCTGGTACAATGATAAATGCTGACAGCGTATGCTGTCGGCATTTATCAATGTGCTGCGGACATGATTCGCTATAGATTCGATATGTCTGTCCGAACCATGATAAATATACCCCTAAAACTCTATGGGGTAGATTTATCAAACCCCCGGCAGACATGATTTGATATAGCAAATCATGTCTGCCTTGCATCGCTAAATGCCAATAGCATATGCAGTCAGCATTCAACATTGTACAACTATTTCACAAGAAATGCTTGTGCAATGCCGCCCCCTGCACATTTGTGGCCAATCGGCAACTAGGGGTGTCAATGATCCAGATCGTATAGGATCTGGATGATTGCAGTCCACCAAAAAAGGTGGCAGACGAGTTGAGGAGCAACGGTCTTAAGATCACTGCTTCTTAACTCTTGTTTCTGGCAAGTCGGAAGGCATCCGCTGCTTAGTAAATATACCCCTATGGGTATTTTTGTAGATAAATCATTTGATACGTTTTTCTAAAAGCTTGTTATCAACCTTACAGCTTTAAAGGTATACTGAACCCAAATTGTTTCTTTCATGATTCAGATAGAGCATGCAATTTTAAGTAACGTTCTAATTTACTCCTGTTATCAATTTTTCTTTGTTCTCTTGGTATCTTTATTTGAAAAAGCAGGAATGTAAGCTAACAAGCCGGCCCATCTTTGGTTAAGCACTTGGGTAGCACTTGCTGATTGGTGGCTAAATGTAGCCACCAATTTGCAATCGACACCCTGGGTGCTGAATCAAAATGGACCGGCTTCTAAGCTTAAATTCCTCCATTTCAAATAAAGATACATTGAGAACGAAGAAACATTGATAATTGGAGTAAAATAGAAAGTTGCTTAAATTACATGCTCTATCTGAATCGTGAATTTAAAAAAATTGTGTTCAGTATCCCTTTATAGGGCATATTTATCAAGCTCCGTATGATACAGAAGTTATCAAGAAGTTATCTAAAGACCACTACTCCATATCTTGTCCGCCTGCTCATCGAATACGATGGGGTTGATTGACACCCCCTGCTAGCGCGAATCTGCAGGGGGAGGCATTGCACCAGCAGTTAACAAGAGAGATGGCATTGATGCTTTTGGTCTGTTTAAAATTCTTATTTAAAATATGGTTCAAAATGAACTTATGTTTATCTTTATCTGTTTGGCTGCACAGTGTACTACGGCTTCTGAAGCAGCGATTGGGTTAATGAATACAATGTCTTTTCTAGCATTTGGAAACCCATAATATAGTTAATATTTGAGTCACATAACTCCTGACACATCTCTGCTTCAGCCTCTCAGAAGATCATTTTAGGGAAAAAGCGTCTAAGTGCCCGGAGACCTGCAATTGTCTGCAATGCTCTTGCCATATTATTAGCGAACTCTCAATTTAATGTAGTACTTTAGTGCTTTCCAAACATGATGGCTTCAGTAGTGCAACTCATTTCTGCCTAGCAAAAGAGGCAGCTTCAAAGGTCTATTCCAAGAGAGAATTTCAACGCTCGGGAAAAAAAACACAGCGGCAGTTATCTCATTTTACATCCTTGGTCAAACCTGCCTAAATGGGTCTATTAAAACACTGATCCAGGAGAGAAAACACAATTACTAGGGGCTCTGCTCGCTCTATTATGAGACAAATCCCTCTTTCTCCTCTGGGAAGCCTTTTCAGTCTAATGGGAAAAAGAAAATGCTTTATTTCAAAAAGCTGCTGTCTGTAGTGAGAGATAAATCTCCAATTTCTGGATCCTGGCCATATCTGTACTGGGAGAGAATTCTGTATATTATTTATTGTTAAAACTTGGCTGCAAACTTTAGTTTAAGTGCACTCTTAGGAGTAACAGAATAAAATTTACATTTACTTGAGTTGCATGAGCATACACAGAATTTGTTTCCCCCCAAGGAGTCAAAAAATACAAATTTATCAAATGCAAAACTATTTGATGTAGGTAGCCATTTCAGTACATATTTGCAATTCTATAAGTATAAAGCCTTTTTTGTTATTTTTGAATTTACCACAAATGTAATGGGTCCTTTGACCCATCATCTGAATGAAAATACTCTGTTCATTAAAACATGAAATGGTTTTTATTTTGTTTTTTTGTCAGAAATTGAGCATTTACCAGTTTTCATCAGTCAATTTACTTTTTATTTAAAATATAAACTTTTTTTCATTCAAATGAGGTTGAGTTCCCTTAAAAAAATAGACTCTGAAACTGCATGTATCTCCTGAGTAGGCTGGTCAAGCCTAAAGCTAAATAAAAAAAGCTAAATTTACATAAATATCAAGATGAATGAAAAGACCAGAAAATAGATAATAACTTTGATTACACAACTTATGTAGATGCAGTTCTTCTGTGTTAAAGGGTTGTTGCTTTATAAATAACCGGTAACAATAATAATAGTATGTCTTCAACCCAAATGTGTCCCCCTTGTGATTCGCAAGTAAACAAAAAATTAATTTCTTATGCTAGAACCTCTGTATAACCTCCTTGTCCTCATCATTGATCATGGATTAGTGGCACGCAATCCTTTGGCACTCTACAAAATAATGCAAATAAAATTTATAATAATAATAATAATAATGATAATGGACACTTCTCTCTAGTGCCCATTGAAAGTTCTCAAGTTTTTACCTTCTTTGGCCTTTCAGAAACACTTTAAAAGCCCAATTAGCAGAATCAACAAACAAAGAGGGTCCAGTGGTGCAGGCTCTATATACTCACTCTCTCTCTATTACATTCATTGTTTGCAGGTGTCGTTTCCTAAGACAATCATGGCCTCAAAAGTGCAGAATGTAAAAAGCTTATGGAGACTCAGAGGCCGAATTATCAAGTGTCTGTTGGATCAGGTGCGACAGACATCGCTGAATGCGGAGAGCAATACGCTCTCCGTATTCAGCATTGCACCAGCAGCTCACAAGAGCTGCTGGAGCAACGCCATCCCCTGCAGATTTGCGGCCAATCGGCCGCCAGCAGGGAGGTGTCAATCAACCCAATCGTACTTGATCGGGTTGAATTGTGGCGATTCCTGTCTGCCTCATCAGAGCAGACGGACAGGGTTATGGAGCAGCAGTCTTTAGACCGCTGCTCCATAACTTGTGTTTCTGGCGAGTCTGAAGACTCGCCAGAAACACGGGCCCTCAAGCTCCGTACGGAGCTTGATAAATGGGCCTCACTGCCCAAGTCATAAATGCACTTGCTAAACAAGGGAAAAGTCTGAAAATAGAACAGTTTTCATCCACCAATTGTTAATGTTAATAATACATCCATACAGGATCACAATGTGTCATTATTTTATTTTTTGTGGGTAAAATTGTTCATTTGAGATTGTCATTCATGTGTGAACCGTGGTGCATGCTTCTAGATAAACTCTTTTTATTTTTAAATGAATCAAGAAATTAACATTTCTACATCAAATATGTGATATTTGGTGGTTCATAAATGAATGTCACACACATTTATCACACTAAAAGCTAGATTATGGATGGAGCGCAATCGTTGGCGTGAGGAGCACAAACACGATCGTGAGATTGCTGTGTTTTTTTGCGCTAGAATCCATATGGGACAGTGTTTAAATTACATTAAACTTGCGATAATTTACGATTGCCATATTTTCTATGAGCGGCGTTGAGCGTCAATGTGCGCTCATATTACAAGTTGCGATAGATCAAACGCAATCGCATTTTATACTCAAACTTTTTACATGAGTTCAAAGTTCATGTAAAGAGTATGGGCTGAGAAAAAAGTTGCACAAAGCACCCCTAAACTGCCACATAGCCCAACTCAAATTACCCCACTAGATTTGCAAAGAAGTCAGAAGATGCTGACTAAAAGAATGTGCTGAATAGTACATCTGTTTCCCTTATTTAGATATCATATGTTCTCTTTGTGAGGAGATAGGCCACAATTAAAACATATCTTTTATTATTAAAAGTAATTAAAAACTGAAAAAAATTTGCAAATTGATCAAGAATGGCTCTGTGAAGGTGCAGCAAAATAAGATTTACATTAGTTTTCACAAAAACAAATGTAAATATTAATGAATATTCCGTATTTCATTCATTTTAAACAAACTGAATAATAAATATTTCAGCACACAAATACTCTGAACAACTGAATCATTTGTCATATTATAAGTATTTAGTGTTTCACATATCTACTAGAAAGTAACTGATCACAATTGACAGTAGTTTATAATAGGAAACAATGAGACTTTAAATGGAACAAAAATTATCTTCTCATAGAAAACAGCAATGTTTAACATGGAATAGCCCAACAAAAAGTATTTGAACTAAATATAAATCGAACAGCAACGCTGTTACTGTAGCTTAACTTATATTGGTTCTACTTAAATTCTAATGGTTCTACTTAAATTCTAATAGTTATTTTCTATTATTTTACAAAAATGTATCTCATATTTTAAGACAGTATTGCAAATATTGAAATAATGAAACAGGACAGTGAGTTCTGCATGATTCAGGCAGTCATTCACTGATTGGCTTTTTCTAGACATGTGTACGTACGGGCAAACAATTCAGTTTGTCCAAAAAATTCAGTTCATAATTTTAGATCAATTCGGTTCATCAGAATTTAATTTGCAGTCATGTTCGGTTTGGCATTCGTTCAATTACATTGACGCCAATGGGAAGCCAAAAAACATTCTTTTTAGCAACAAGATTACACTGCAATAAAATGCCAATAATTGACTTATTCAGTGTTAACTGGAATACAAGAATATACAGGAACTTTACAAAGAGAATTCAAACAATACATTGAAATGATAATTGAATTGATATTTATAGTAATATCAATTATTCACTAGTAGTACAGTACTACATTTTCTCACCACACTATTGTCTCACCCATCTAACCTTTCCCTTCCTACTACCTCAACCTTTCTGTACAATCTTTATTACACTTAGATTATTAGTTTTGCATTAGAGGCTGTGCGGTGCTAACGAGCAGTTTTCCCTCACCGCTCACTTACCTACAGCGCTGGTAATACGAGTTTTCAGAAACTCGTCGTTAAAAGACAAGAAGTGAGCTTTGAGCAAAATTTTGCTCATTACCGCACTCCAATACCAGCGCTGCTTAAGTCAGCGGTGAGCTGGAGTAATGTGCTTGTGCACGATTTCCCAATAGGAAACAAAGGGGAGAGCCGGCTGAAAAAAAGTCTAACACCTGCAAAAAAAACAGCGTAAAACTCCCTAACGCAGCCCCATTGATTCCTATGGGGAAATAAAATTTATGTCTACACCTAACACCCTAACATGAACCCCGAGTCTAAACACCCCTAATCTTACACTTATTAACCCCTAATCTGCCGCCCCCGACATCGCTGACACCTACATTATATTATTAACCCCAAATCTGCCACTCCGGACACCGCCGCCACCTACATTATGTTATTAACCCCTAATCTGCTGCCCCCAACATCGCCGACACCTACATATTATTTATTAACCCCTAATCTGCCACCCCCAACATCGCCGCCACCTACCTAAACTTATTAACCCCTAATCTGCCGCTCCCAACATCGCCGCCACTATAATAAACATATTAACACCTAAACCGCCGCACTCCTGCCTCACAAACATTAGTTAAATATTATTAACCCCTAATCTTCCGGCCCTAACATCGACGCCACCTACCTACATTTATTAACCCCTAATCTGCCTCGCCCAACGCCACCACTATATTAAAGTTATTAACCCCTAAACCTAAGTATAACCCTAAACCTAACACCCCCTAACTTAAATATAATTTAAATAAATCTAAATAAAATTACTATCATTAACAAAATTATTCCTATTTAAAAATAAATACTTACCTATAAAATAAACCCTAAACTAGCTACAATATAAATAATAGTTACATTGTATCTATCTTAGGATTTATTTTTATTTTACAGGCAAGTTTGTATTTATTTTAACTAGGTAGAATAGTTATTAAATAGTTATTAACTATTTAATAACTACCTAGTTAAAATAAATACAAATGTACCTGTAAAATAACACCTAACACTACACTACAATTAAATAAATTAACTAAATTAAATACAATTACCTAAATTAAATTAGCTAAAGTACAAAAAAACCCCCACTAAATTACAGAAAGTAATAAACAAATTACAGAAATTTAAACTAATTACACTTAATCTAATAGCCCTATTAAAATAAAAAAGCCCCCCAAAGTAAAAAAAAAAAACCTAGCCTAAACTAAACTACCAACAGCCCTTAAAAGGGCCTTTTGCGGGGCATTGCCCAAAAGTAATCAGCTCTTTTACCTGAAAAAAAAATACAAACAACCCCCCAACATTAAAACCCACCACCCACACAACCAACCCCCCAAATAAAATACTATCTAAAAAAATCTAAGCTCCCCATTGCCCTGAAAAGGGCTTTTGGATGGGCATTGCCCTTAAAAGGGCAGTTAGCTCTTTTGCAAGCCCAAACCCTAATCTAAAAAATAAAACCCACCCAATACACCCCTAAAAAAACCTAACACTAACCCCCTGAAGAGCGACTTACCGGGAGACGTCTTCATCCAAGCCGGGCGAAGTGGTACTCCAGACGGGCAGAAGTCTTCATCCAAGCCGGGCAGAAGTGGTCCTCCAGACGGGCAGAAGTCTTCATCCAGACGACATCTTCTATCTTCATCCATCCGGCGCAGAGCGGGTCCATCTTCAAGCCATCCGACGCGGAGCATCCTCTTCTGCCGACGACTACCTGATGAATGAAGGTACCTTTAAGTGACGTCATCCAAGATGGCGTCCCTTAGATTCCGATTGGCTTATAGAATTCTATCAGCCAATCGGAATTAGGGTAGGAAACAGCCTATTGACTAATGCAATCAGCCAATAGGGTTGAGCTTGCATTCTATTGGCTGTTCCAATCAGCCAATAGAATGCGAGCTCAATCCTATTGGCTAATTGGATCAGCCAATAGGATTGAACTTCAGTCCTATTGGCTGATTGTATCAGGCAATAGGATTTTTCTTACCTTAATTCCTATTGGCTGATAGAATTCTATCAGCCAATTGGAATCTAAGGGACGCCATCTTGGATGACGTCACTTAAAGGTACCTTCATTCGTTGGGTAGTCGTCGGCAGAAGAGGATGCTCCGCGTCGGATGGCTTGAAGACGGACCCGCTCCACGCCAGATGGATGAAGATAGAAGATGCCGTCTGGATGAAGACTTCTGCCCGTCTAGAGGACCACTTCTGCTAGGCTTGGATGAAGAATTCTGCCCGTCTGGAGAACCACTTTGCCCAGCTTGGATGAAAACGTCTCCCGGTAAGTCGATCTTCAGGGGGTTAGTGTTAGGTTTTTTTAAGGGTGTATTGGGTGGGTTTTATTTTTTAGATTAGGGTTTGTGCGTACAAAAGAGCTAACTGCCCTTTTAAGGGCAATGCCCATCCAAAAGCCCTTTTTAGGGCAATGGGGAGCTTAGGCTTTTTTAGATAGTATTTTATTTGGGGGGTTGGTTGTGTGGGTGGTGGGTTTTACTGCTGGGGGGGTTGTTTGTATTTTTCTTTTTCAGGTAAAAGAGCTGATTACTTTGGGGCAATGCCCTGCAAAAGGCCCTTTTAAGGGCTATTGGTAGTTTAGTTTAGGCTAGGGTTTTTTTTATTTTGGGGGGGGCTTTTTTATTTTAATAGGGCTATTAGATTAGGTGTAATTAGTTTAAATTTCTGTATTAAATTTGTTTATTATTTTCTGTAATTTAGTGGGGGGGGTTTGTACTTTAGCTAATTTAATTTAATGTAGGTAATTGTAGTTAATTTAGTTAATTTATTTAATTGTAGTGTAGTGTTAGGTGTTAGTGTAACTTAGGTTAGGTTTTATTTTACAGGTAAATTTGTATTTATTTTAGCTAGGTAGTTATTAAATAGTTAATAACTATTTAATAACAATTCTACCTAGTTAAAATAAATACAAACTTGTCTGTAAAATAAAAATAAATCCTAAGCTAGCTACAATGTAACTATTAGTTAGATTGTAGCTATTTTAGGGTTTATTTTACAGGTAAGTATTTGGTTTTACATAGGAATAATTTAGTTAATGATAGGAAAATTTATTTAGATTTATTTAAAATATATTTAAGTTAGTGGGTGTTAGGTTTAGGGTTAGACAGGTTTAGGGGTTAATAACGTTAATAATGTGGCGGAGGCGTTGGAAGCGACAGATTAGGGGTTAATAAATGTAGGTAGGTGGCGGCGATGTTAGGGCCGGCAGATTAGGGGTTAATAATATTTAACTAATGTTTGCCAGGCGGGAGTGTGGCGGTTTAGGGGTTAATATGTTTATTATAGTGGCAGGGACGTTGGGGGCGGCAGATTAGGAGTTAATAAGTGTAGGTAGGTTGCGGCAACATTGGGGAAGGCAGATTAGGGGTTAATAAATATAATGTAGGTGTCGGCGATGTTGGGGTCAGCAGATTAGGGGTTCATAAATATAATGTAGGTGGCGGCGGTGTCCGGAGCGGCAGATTAGGAGTTAAAATTTTTATTTTAGTATTTGCGATGCGGGAGGGCCTCAGTTTAGGGGTTAATTGGTAGATTATGGGTGTTTAGTGTACTTTTTAGCACTTTAGTTATGAGTTTTATGCTACGGCGTTATAGTGTAAAACTCATAACTACTGACTTTTAAATGCGTTAGGACTCTTGACAGGGTAGGGTGTACCGCTCACTTTTTGGCCTCCCAGCACAGACTCATAATACCGGCGCTATGGAAGTCCCATAGAAAAAAAGACTTTACGAAGTTTACGTAAGTCGTTTTGCGGTAAGGCCAAACAAGTGTGTGGTGACCCTAAACCTGCAAGACTCGTAATACCAGCAGGCGTAAAAAAGCAGCGTTAGGACCTCTTAACGCTGCATTTTCAGCCTAACGCACAACTCGTAATATAGCCATTAGTTTTTTTTCTAACTCTAATTCTTTTTCAAATCCCTCCTGCTAAAGTACCTACATTCCTGACTTTCTCACACATCTTTTTCTTATAGTTATCTCTATTCAGAGTAGGGCAGTAACAGGAGAGGTGGCACCAGCAGGCAGCAGCATTACTGAACTAGTTAGGCCTCTGATTACAGTACATAGACCTCAAAAATACACCTTCAAGGTAGGAGGACAAACATCTGTTTAGAGTCCCTTGGACACAGCAGCCAGCAGTTGCTTAAGAATTAGGAAGTGACGGATCATGACCACCACAGAGTAGGAAGGGTAGAAGCAGGAGAGGCAGCAGCAGACAGCAGAGTTACTGAACTAGGTAAGCTTCCAATAGACAAACCTCAAAAATACACCTCTAAGAGAGGAGGACAAGCACATGCTTAGAGACCCTTGGACATAGCAGTCCACAGTTTGCTATATGTTTTACTTTACCTGATGATTACCAACACAAAGCAGGAAAGGCAGGAGCAAGAGCGGCAGCATCAGGCAGCAGAGTTACTGAACTAGGTAGGCCTCTAGTACACAGATCCCAAAAATACTCTTTCAAGTTAGGAGGACAAACACATGCTTAGAGTCTCTTGGGCATAGCGACTTACATTTTGCTATGTCTTTTTTACTTTAACTGATGATGACCACCACAAAGCAGGAAGGGCAGGAGGGGCAGCAGCAGGCAGCAGAGTTACTGAACTATGTAGACCTCCGGTACCAAACCCCAAAAATACACCTCCAAGGGAGGAGGACAAACAAGTGCTGTTAGTCCCTTGGACACAGTGGCCAACAGCTTGCTAAAATTTTGTAAATTAACTGATGATAACCATCACAGAGCAGGAATGACAGGAGCAGGTGAGCAGGTGAGGCGGCAGCGGGAGGCAGAAGAGTTACTGAGGTGGCAGCAGCAGGGGCGTATTTTGTCATAGGCAAACAAGGCACTTGCCTAGGGCAGCACATTGGGGGGTCAGCATTTTTTGAGTCTTTGTTGGGAGCAGCAGGTGATTTAACAAGCACTAACCGTCTCTATTTTATATATATACTGTGTACTTATTCAACCCACCTGAGTGTATGCAAGTGTTTTGCAAGGTCTGGTGAACATAGTACATAAACACCAAGATACACCTTCATAGAAAGGCAAACAAACATACCTAGAGATCCTCTTGAAGACAGCAGCTTGCAGGTCATTAAGGATTTGGCATTCATTGACCACCTCAGAGCATGGAAGGGCAGGAGAAGCAGAGTTACCAATCCCATAAAAACATCTCCAAGGAAAGTGACAAGTGTTGGGAAAGTAGTATGGGTGAAAGGAAATAAAGATATTTATTATTAACCTTCCCACACACCTGCTCCATAAACACGTTTAAAGAAGACTCAATTCAGAGATGTTTACAAAGACCTTGTAAAATTATTATTATTTTTTTATTTTATTGTGAGGTAAATTTGGCATACAAACAGAGTTATAAAGCATTACACATTCGTTCTCAGAGAAAACATATTACAGAGCATATATTTGTTACATATGAACAGCGCTGCAGAATCTGTTGGCGCTTTATAAATAAAGAATAATAATAATAATTATACTGTAATGTGTCATTCAAGAAGAAAATACTATTTGGAAGACTTAAAACACTGTAATAAAAATATAGCCCATTAAACCTAACTGTATTCCCCACCACACTTTAATTCTAAATTGGACTCAAAGCAAATTGCCCTAACCGCAATGTTTTAAATTGCTATAGCAAATTTACCCTAATCATTCTAACACAATTACATACCTCACAACATTTCAAAATTCAAAAGAGGGACACCCCCCCCGCGACAAAAAATTAGAAATGTGGTGGGCGGGGCTTAAAAAATCAGAAGACCAAAGTAATATAAATAAAATTCTAAATAGAGTCATATATTTTAATACACTTAGGCAGCAAATCAAACACAAGCTCAAACCACTGGTATGGCTATGCCAGCTCTGTATTTAATTAGCCTTTGCAGAGACAGTGCTAAATATTTTTATCTTAATTGGACATTTAATAATAAATACTTTAAAACTGCTCTCTGCATTCCCCATTAACATTCTAGATTCTGGCCTTTAAAGTCAGCAAAAATTTACAGTAGCACACTACATAGCATACACTTACACATGCAGATACACACACACTAAATGGCATACACTTACACATGCAGATACACACACTACACTACATAGCCTACACTTATACATGCAGATACACACACACTACATAGCATATACTTATACATGCAAATACACATACACACACTACATAGCTTACATTTATACATGCAGACACACACACACTACATAGCATAAACTTATACATACAGATACACACACACAGTTATGGATACAGATAGATAGACACACACACTACATCATATATATCGGTATCTGTAATTCATTTTATGGGGTCCTGGGGTTGTCAAGCACATTAGCTGGCAGTCTGCGGCTGCCACTGTTCATTACCCTGGTATTAGCACTGCTCATTGTATAAAACTGAAGGCATGCTAGTATTATCACCAGGGGTTAGACATCATCACTACCAGAGGTAGGTTAGAGAGGTCAACATTACCCGTGGTGAGAGTGTATACAGCCTTCTTACTTCTGCTTAACCCACACACCATTCCCTTTCCACAGGGAATCTAACAGGTATCTAACCATGTGAGGGCAAAATCAGCTGCTTCTGAGTATGGGCCCAATAGAATAAAAATAAAAAAACATTTTTTTTAACCCCTTAATGACAACAGTACTTTCCATTTTCTGTCCGTTTGTGACAAAGGCTATTTTTACATTTTTGCAGTGTTTGTGTTTAGCTGTAATTTTCCTCTTACTCATTTACTGTACCCACACTTATTATATACTGTTTTTCTCGCCATTAAATGGACTTTCTAAAGATACCATTATTTTCA
Organism: Bombina bombina; assembly: GCF_027579735.1. Lineage (NCBI taxonomy): Eukaryota > Metazoa > Chordata > Amphibia > Anura > Bombinatoridae > Bombina > Bombina bombina. The sequence continues at coordinate 1,084,207,179 of NC_069504.1, forward strand.
TCATATCTTATAATTTACTATAAAAAAAATTATACAATATGAGGAAAAAATGGAAAAAAAACACACTTTTTCTAACTTTTAGCCCCAAAATCTGTTACACATCTGCAACCACCAAAAAACACCCATGCTAAATAGTTTCTAAATTTTGTCCTGAGTTTAGAAATACCCAATGTTGACATGTTCTTTGCTTTTTGTGCAAGTTATAGGGCCATAAATACAAGTAGCACTTTGCTATTTCCAAACCACTTTTTTCAAAATTAGCGCTAGTTACATTGGGACACTGATATCTTTCAGGAATCCCTGAATATCCCTTGACATGTATATATTTTTTTTTATAAGACATCCAAAAGTATGGATCTAGGCCCATTTTGGTATATTTCATGCCACCATTTCACCGCCAAATGTGATCAAATACAAATAATTATTCACTTTTTCACAAATTTTTTCACAAACTTTCGGTTTCTCACTGAAATTATTTACAAACAGCTTGTGCAATTATGGCATAAATGGTTGTAAATGCTTCTCTGGGATCCCCTTTGTTCAGAAATAGCAGACATATATAGCTTTGGCGTTGCTTTTTGGTAATTAGAAGGCTGTTAAATGCCGCTGTGCACCACACGTGTATTATGTCCAGCAGTGCAGGGGTTAATCAGGGAGCTTGTAGGGAATGTGTAGGGTTAATTTTAGCTTTAGTGTAGTGTAGTAGACAACCCAAAGTATTGATCTAGGCCCATTTTGGTATATTTCATGCCACCATTTCACCGCCAAATGCGATCAAATAAAAATAAATTGTTTCCTTTTTCACAAACTTTAGGTTTCTCACTGAAATTATTTACAAACAGCTTGTGCAATTATGGCATAAATGGTTGTAAATGCTTCTCTGGGATCCCCTTTGTTCAGAAATAGCAGACATATGTGACTTTCGTGTTGCTTTTGATAATTAGAAGGCCGCTAAATGCCGCTGTGCATCACCCGTGTATTATGGCTAGCAGTGAAGGGGTTAATTAGGTAGCTTGTAGGGAGTTTGCAGGGTTAATTTTAGCTTTAGTGTAGAGATCAGCCTCCCACCTGAAACATCAGACCCCCTGATCCCTCCCAAACAGCTCTCTTCCCTCCCCCATCCCACAAATGTTCCCGCCATCTTAAGTACTGGCAGAAAGTCTGCCAGTACTAATATAAAAGGTATACAGTATTTGTTATTTGGGGGGTTTAATAGCATATTTACATATGCTGCTGTGTAGAATCCCCCCTTAGCCCCCAATATCATGGATCCCCCATCAAACAGTTCTCTAACTCTCCCCCTCTAGCCTAATGGGCGCCATCTTGGGTACTGGCAGCTGTCTGCCAGTACCCAGTTAAGTAAAAAAAAAAGATTCTTTAATTTTAAGCTACTTTCTATAGTGTAGCTATCCCCCCACACCCCACACCCCCTCCCAGAACCCTTCGATTACTTTATAAATTAAATCCCCCCCCCCCCCTTTTCTCCCAATGTATTATTTTACTTTTCTGTAGGGTAGCGGTTCCCAATCGCTTCCAGCACTCTGTTAGACAACTGACGTACCAGGTACGTCTATTGTCATTAACTGCTTGTTAATGCATGATGTACTTGGTACGTCAGTTGTCATTAAGGGGTTAAAATGCCTGGGGAAAATCGGGACAGATGGCTAGCTACCCGGGACAGGGGGACAGACCCCTAAAATCGGGACTGTCCCGTGAAAATCGGGACAGTTGGGGGGTATGCAATTACCCCCCACTTCAGCCATTAGTTACACTTGGCTGATCAAATCCCTCCCAAGTGACATCAATGCTAAACAGGACCACTTTTACCAGCCATTAACTATAATGGTTAATCCTCACCTCAATTAACCCTAACTGCAACCTCTCCTCCGTGATATATATAAGTATAAAGTAATAATTTATTCTATCCCTTTAATAGAAGTAATTGCATTTGTAATATGTAATAAAGCTCTGTTGATTATTTTCTTATATTCATAATGGCAAAAATAAAATTATTATTTTTAAATCCTCTCCAATCTGTCATGTATGATACTGAAAGATCAGATCATGAATGTTGAAATCTGAGATTTGCCATAATAAGAGAGGAACACCCTTGAAGTGCGAGGGATTTACATATGATTATGCTACTATATTTATGCATTCAATCCCTTTGATTGCTAGAATCAAAGTCTAAAAATAAACAGAACAAACAGCGGGTTCTGAAATGCAAATATTCCCACATCTCCTGCTGCCAGTGTAAACTCCAAACACAGGAGAAAACGACATTTCTTTTAATTACACAACAAAGCGCCAGTTACTGTTCCACTGATGACAGGCTGGGTATCCCTGAAATGATACAGGATTTTAGTTTGTGTAAAAGGGGGGGTATCAAAATAAGATATGAGGAATAACCACTTTCTTGTAAAAAATGTTAATTTAGATGTCATGACTGAAAATATTTTTAAGATGATTTTTCATTCTTCAATTTTTATTAAAAGCATCAGTTTCATGTCATCTTTTTACTATAATTCCTTTATTTAGGCAAATCTTATACCCCAGTCAAGAGAAATATGTAGATACCTTATCATGTTCTATCTGGTATTTGGGTGGGTGTATGTGTATATGTGTGTGTCTATCTGTGTATATGTTTGTGTCTATCTGTGTATATGTGTGTGTATGTGTATATGTGTGTCTGTGTAAATGTATGTGTCTGTGTCTAAGTGTGTGTCACGGGGGCCTATTTATCAAGCCGTCAACTATGCTGCATTCGCCGGCACCAATACGCTCGTCTGACATCGCCTAACATCGCTGCTGCGGATCTGAATACATTCTCCAAATTTAACAAAAAAGCTGTCAAAAAGCTGCGCACCAAGTACGGGGCGATGAGCAGCGGACTGTTAACTGACAGTCATCGATCTCGCTGCTCTTCGGCTTTTTCCCAGCTTTATTTGTATACTGTCACTAAACACCGCCACTATACTAAACTGTTTTACCCCTTTCCCGCCACTCCCGGACCCCGCCGCAACTAAATAAAGTTATTAACCCTTAAACTGCCAATCCTGGAGCCCACCACAACTCTAATAAACTTATTAACCCCTATCCCGCCGCTCCCGGACCCCACCGCCACCTACATTATGTTATTAACCCCTAATCTGCCGTCCCCTACACCGCCGCCACCTATATTATGTTATTAACCCTTATCCCACCGCTCACGGAGCCCACCGCAACTAAATAAAGTTATTAACCCCTAAACCGTCAGCCCCCCACATCGCCATAAACTAAATTAACCTATTAACCCCTAAACCTAACAACCCGCTAACTGTACATTAAATATTAACTCATCCCTTTCTTATAAGATAAAAAAATAAATTTAAACTAACCTTTTGATTTAAATTAAACTATATTAAACTAATAATTAACCTACCCTAACTGTTATTCTAAAATTACATTAAACTATATTAAACTATTAATTAATCTACCCTAACTATTAGACTAAAATTACATTAAACTATATTAAACTAATAATTAACCTACCCTAACTGTTATACTAAAATTACATTAAACTATATTAAACTATTAATTAATCTACCCTAACTATTATACTAAAATTATATTAAACTAGATTAAACCAATAATTAATCTACCCTAACTATTAGACTAAATTACATTAAACTACAAATTAAATTAACTATTACAAAAAACTAACAACTAAGTTACAAAAAAAAATAAACACTAAGTTACACAAAATAAAAATAAATTATCAAAGATTTAAACTAATTGCACCTAATCTAAGGGCCCTATGAAAATAAAAAAGCCCCCCCCCCCCAACATAAAAAACCCCTAGCCTACAATAAACTACAAATAGCCCTTAAAAGGGCCTTTTGCGGGGCATTGCCCCAAAGAAATCAGCTCTTTTACCTGTAAATAAAAAATACAAATACAGTAAAACCCACCACCCACACAACCAACCCCCCCCAAATAAAACCCTAACTAAAAAAAATCTAAGCTCCCCATTGCCCTGAAAAGGGCATTTGGATGGGCATTTCCCTTAAAAGGGCATTTAGCTCTATTGCAGCCCAAACCCTAACCTAAAAATAAAACCCACCCAATATACCCTTAAAAAATCCTAACACTAACCATTGAAGATTCACTTACAGTTTTGAAGATCCGACATCCATCCTCCAAGAAGCCGGCAGAAGTCTTCATCAAAGCCAGGAGAAGTCTTCATCCAATCCCGCAGAAGTCTTTACCCAGACGGCATCTTATATCTTCGTCCATCCGGCGAGGAGCGGGTCCATCTTAAAGACATCCGGCGCGGAGCATCCTCTTCTGACGACGGCAACTGAAGAATGAAGGTTCGGGCAGCAGCGAACATAAGCTTTCACTGCTTTCAGACTCCCATTGATTCCTATGGCATCCACCGCCTCCAGGGCGGTGGATTGAAAACCAGGTACGCTGGGCCGGAATAGTGGCGAGCATACCTGTTAGATATTTGTTAACTAGCAAAAGTAGTCAGATAGTGCAGAATTTGCATTCGGAACATCTGTAGTGACGTAAGCATCGATCTGTGTTGGACTGAGACCAGCGGATCGTATTTTACTTTACAAATTTCTACTTTTGCCAGTCTGTAGGCTTTGATAACTAAGGGGAATCAAGCTTGCCACAATTACGCTGCGGAATTCCAGCATATTTGCGGTTGACGGCTTGATAAATAGGTCTCTAAATGTGTATATCTGTGTTTCTATCTGTGTATATGTGTGTGTCTGTGTATATGTGTGTTTGTCTATCTGTGTATATGTGTGTGTCTATCTGTGTATATGTGTGTCTGTGTATGTCTATCTGTGTATATGTGTGTCTGTGTATGTCTATCTGTGTATATGTGTGTGTCTGTGTATATGTGTGTGTCTATCTGTGTATATGTGCGTGTCTATCTGTGTATATGTGCGTGTCTATCTGTGTATATTTGTGTGTCTATCTGGATATGTGTTTGTCTATCTGCGTGTATGTGTGTGTCTGTGTATATGTGTGTGTCTGTATATATGTGTGTATGTATCTATGTATATGTGTGTGTCTATGTTTGTGTATATGTGTGTGTCTGTGTATATGTGTGTGTCTATCTGTGTGTAAGTGTGTGTCTATCTGTGTATATGTGTGTGTCTATTTGTGTATATGTGTCTGTCTATCTGTGTATATGTGTGTGCCTGTGTACATGTGTGTGTCTATCTGTTTGTATGTGTCAATCTTTGTGTATGTGTGTGTCTGTGTATATGTGTGTGTATGTGTGTATTTATCTGTGTGTCTGTGCATGTCTGTGTGTATGTGTGTGTCTATATGTGTATATGTGTGTCTATCTTTGTGTATGTGTGTGTCTATCTCTGTGTATATGTGCATCTATCTGTGTGTATATGTGTGTCTATCTGTGTGTGTGTATGTGTGTGTGTATGTGTGTGTCTATCGGTGTGTATGTGTGTGTCTATCTGTGTGTATTTGTGTGTCTGTGTGTATGTGTTTGTCAATCTGTGTGTATGTGTGTCTATCTGTGTATGTGTGTGTCTATCTGTATGTATGTGTGTGTCTATCTGTGTGTATGTGTGTGTCTATCTGTGTGTATGTGCGTGTCTATCTGTGTATATGTGTGTCTATCTGTGTGTATATGTGTGTCTATCTGTGTGTATATGTGTGTCTATCTGTGTGTATGTGTGTGTATGTGCGTGTCTATCTGTGTGTATGTGCGTGTCTATCTGTGTGTATGTGTGTGTCTGTGTGTATGTGCGTGTCTATCTGTGTGTATATGTGTGTCTATCTGTGTGTATGTGTGTGTCTATCTGTGTGTATGTGTGTGTCTATCTGTGTGTATGTGTGTGTATGTGCTTGTTTATCTGTGTGTATGTGTGTGTATGTGCGTGTTTATCTGTGTGTATGTGTGTGTATGAGCGTGTTTATCTGTGTGTATGTGTGTGTCTGTGTGTATGTGTGTGTATGTGCGTGTTTATCTGTGTGTATGTGTGTGTGTGTGTGTATGTGTGTGTATGTGTGTGTCTATCTGTGTGTATGTGTGTGTGTGTATGTGCGTGTTTATCTGTGTGTATGTGTGTGTCTATTTGTGTGTATGTGTGTGTATATCTGTGTGTATGTGCGTGTCTATCTGTGTATATGTGTGTGTCTATCTGTGTGTATGTGCGTGTCTATCTGTGTATATGTGTGTCCATCTGTGTGTATATGTGTGTCCATCTGTGTGTATATGTGTGTCTATCTGTGTGTATATGTGTGTCTATCTGTGTGTATGTGTGTGTATGTGTGTATCTATCTGTGTGTATGTGTGTGTTTATCTGTGTGTGTGTGTGTATGTGTGTAAACACAACAGAGCAAAAGTTGTCCCGCTATCCCACAGAGTTTCAACTGTTCAGTATATTTTTCAATACTGAATTTGAAAGCTATTGTCTATGGTGGGCAATACTGTGTACATACCATAGGAACCAAATTTTGATTCACATATATAATCACACAATTGTGAAAAAGATTTTGCTGTTTGAATAGTTATTGGGTATAGTACTTACAACTTCTGTAAAGACTCGCGTAAGCCCCTTCAGCCATTTAATTCCTTCGACAGCTCAGAGACCTAGCTCCTCCTCCTCTCTCACATGCCGCTATACAGCTGATCAGTGCCAAACTCGTTGTCTCCACGACAAGCCCTTTAGAAACCTCGATACAGGTAAACCATGAAAACAAAAGAACATCCATTCCGGCTCCTTCCTTGAATAAAAGATGAGTTTCTTTATTGAAGAGCATTAAAAGACAAAAATACAAAAACACAGCAATTGAGCAACCGCAAAGCCAGATTGCATTCTGCTAATTAAAACCAGCTGAGACTACGACCTGTGGGGCCATATGACATCACTGACGTGTTTCGGGAGTTCCCCATAATCATAGATAGCCTAGTCACACCTCCCCAGGCATATATACCTAGTCACAGCCGGACACACCTTCTTTTAAAATGCTACCATAGAAAAAGATGCATCTTCAATTTAGACAAGAAATTGTTTCTATATCTAATAACTGACTATCTAATACAAATATCCAACTGACCTATTCGAATAAAAGGTGTAATCAGTATAATACAGTACAAAATGGCTTCTCAATATGCTCTTACTATTCATATATAGATTAACACTTATTATTCATCTTACGCATATAAAGCTGAATGAATCAAGGGAAATATTATATATACAGTATCTCACAAAAGTGAGTACACCCCTCACATTTTTGTAAATATTTTATTATATCTTTTCATGTGACAACACTGAAGATATTACAATTTGCTACAATGTAAAGTAGTGAGTGTACAACCTGTATAACAGTGTAAAATTGCTGTCCCCTCAAAAAAACTCCACACACAGCCATTGATGTCTAAACCGTTGGCAACAAAAGTAAGTACACCACTAAATGGAAATGTCAAAATTGGGCCCAATTAGCCATTTTCCCTCCCCGGTGTCATGTGACTCATTAGTGTTACAAGGTCTCAGGTGTGAATGAGGAGCAGGTGTGTTAAATTTGGTGTTATCGCTCTCAAACACTCTCATACTGGTCACTGGAAATTCAACATGGCACCTCCTGGCAAAAGAACTCTCTGAGGATCTGAAAAAAAGAACTGTTGCTCTACATAAAGATGGCCTAGGCTATAAAAAGATTGCCAAAACCCTGAAACTGAGCTGCAGCACGGTGGTCAAGACCATACAGCTGTTTTGCAGGACTAGTTCCACTCAGAACAGCCCTTGCCTTGGTCGACCAAAGAAGTTGAGTGCACTTGCTCATCGTCATATCCAGAGGTTGTCTTTGGGAAATAGACGTATGATTGCTGCCAGCATTACTGCAGAGGGTGAAGGGGTGGGGGGGGTCAGCCTGTCAGTGTTCAGACCATACGCCGCACACTGCATCAAATTGGTCTGCATGGCTGTCGTCCCAGAAGGAAACCTCTTCTAAAGATGATGCACAAGAAAGCCTGCAAACAGTTTGCTAAAGACAAGTGACTAAGGACATGGATTACTGAAACCGTGTCCTGTGGTCTAATTAGACCAAGATAAACTTATTTGATTTAGATGGTGTCAAGCGTGTGTGGCGGCAACCAGGTGAGGAGTACAAAGTCAAGTGTGTCTTGCCTACAGTCAAGCATGGTGGTGGGAGTGTCATGGTCTGGGCCTGCATGAGCGCTACCAGCACTGGGAAGCTACAGTTCATTGAAGGAACCATGAATGCCAACATGTACTGTGACATACTGAAGCAGAGAATGATCCCCTCCCTTCGGAGACTAGGTTGCAGGGCAGTATTCCAACATGATAATGACCACAAACACACCTCCAAGACAACCACTGTCTTGCTAAAGAAGTTGAGGGTAAAGGTGATGGACTGGCCCAGCATGTATCCAGACCTAAACCCTATTGAGCATCTGTGGGGCATCCTCAAATGGAAGGTGGGGGAGCGCAAGGTCTCTAACATCCACCAGCTCCGTGATGTCATCATGGAGGAGTGGAAGAGGACTCCAGTGGCAACCTGTGAAGCTCTGGTTAACTCCATGCCCAATAGGGTTAAGGCAGTGCTGGGAAATAATGGTGGCCACACAAAATATTGACACTTTGGGCTTAATTTGGACATTTCCACTTAGGGGTGTACTCACTTTTGTTGCCAACGGTTTAGACATTAATGACTGTGTGTTGAGTTATTTTGAGAGGACAGCAAATTTACACTGTTATACAGGCTGTACACTCACTACTTTACATTGTAGCAAAGTGCCATTTCTTTAGTATATATATAAAATATTTACAAAAATGTGAGGGGTGTACTCTCTTTTGTGAGATATTATACATGACATCTGTGCATCTAATGTTTAACTTAATTGGGCATTCTAATACATACATTGATATATAAGTCAGTACATCATAATCGATATACATACATAAAAGTTCAACACAATATGTAATTCTCATCTCATCAAAATCCCTTTATTAACTAAAATAACAAAATCAAAAAAGGCACCAAACAAAAAACTGAAAATAATTGTGACATATATACCTTCCTCAATACAGAGGACAATGGACCTATTATAAAGAACCTTTAAAAAACAGATTAGAGTCCTGCAAAGGCAGCTTCCAGTATATTCCAGTAGTTGAAAGGTAAGTTTGTAGCAGTTCAAAGCCAAACAACAGTATGCAAAAGCAAGCTTTGGTTAGTGCACAAAGATTCAAAGCAGTCCCCAGTGTAAAGATTTGGAGAACCTTTTGATTCCAACAACAGTCCTGACACAGTTAACTTGTCGTAGTCAATGGTAGCAAGCTGTATGTAGGGCAACGATAATTCTGGTCGGTATATATAGGACACTAGTGGCTGCAAGGTAGGTATGATTGCATAATACTGTCCATTAAGAGTCATTATGGAGGGTTGTCAAACGTTTAACTTGCTCACATTCGGTTTGTTAGCAGAAGTGACATCTCACTACCACCGCTGCTAGTGAGTGCTGCAGGAATTACCTGTAAAGACTTCTTCAAAGCTCCAGCCCTCTCAACTCCTGAATTATCCGGCAATCCGAAACCTTACCTAAGCCATACAATGCATCCTACAAACTCAGCCACGCTCACGGAGCTCCAGTGGGCGTGTTAAAAGCGGCTACACGTGTTTCACCCAATCTTGCATTGTGATTGGACTTCCTCAGGCATGTGATGCCGTTGTACATCAAACTTGCCTTATATTGCAGTTGATCCCAGGTGAAATGATTAACTCATTCAGTGCCAAATAAAAATTATATACACATCTCTCCTGATATCTCAGGAATTTGTTACATTCTCAATTGTTTAGGGATATTTATTAATCATATGGTTACGGCAGCAATGTCAGAACCCTTTCAATATTAGAATAACCAGAAGTAAATTCTTGAAGCATAAAAATATATATGACACATAATTGCATTTATAGAAAATCAATTTACATTTTACCATTTTACAGGTTAATTTTAATGATCACAGTAAAATCCTATATCTATTCAAAAATATGCATATAAATTTATTACTGATATACTTATGGGGTTTTTTTTGTTTGATTTTTTTTTAAATATTATATATAACACCAAATTGGCAACAGACATATGAGGGGGAATGGCTCATATTCATTCAATTTAGGAATAGAGCATAGTTTAACTCTTCATTTAAACCTCCTGGTTGGACAGTATCCAGGTTGAATATCCATTTGCATTCAGCTTTTAATAATAAATTGTCCCAGTCACCCCCTCTTTCATGTATGCCTATGTATTCTGCACCTATGAATTTCACACCTTCATCACTACTATTATGAAATTCAAAGAAATTTCGTGCTATACCACTTGTTTTGATTTTCTTACTGACTATGTCTCGCCTGTGTTCTTTCATCCTCTCCTTAAATTCTCTATAGGATTTTCCAACGTACTGTTTGGGATATGAACACGAGAGTACATAGACAACCCCACATGTTTTACACGTTATAAAACCTTTAGTCTTATGTATTTGTCCTTTGCTATCTTCAATTTTATTCCCTGTGATCATGAATTTACACATTTTACATTTATTACACAGATAGTTGCCATTTTTCTGTTTCATACTTCCTAGCCACATTTTAGATTCCCTGTTCATATAGTGACTGTGTACTAGTTTATCATTTAAAGAAGGGGCCTTTCTAGCCGTTAATAGTGGATAGTCCCCCACTAAACTATGTATATCACTATCTAATGTTAACAAATGCCAATGTTTAGAAAGAATGGCTTTTATATCAGACCATTGATTATTAAATGTGGTGATCATCCTAAGTTTTTGATCGCCACTCTTATCTTTAGATTCATAGAGTAAAGTTTTTCTCTCTGTTTGGGATGCTCTATGGAATCCATTTTTTAGCCAATTTTTACTGTAGCCTCTCTCTAGAAAACGGCATTTTAAATCATCAGCATGTTTCTTGAAGAGCTCATCATCAGAACAATTTCTTTTATGTCGCAAATATTGCCCTATAGGAATACCTTTTATTTGTGCAATGGGATGATGGCTTGTTGCTTCTAGTAAAGTATTAGCTGCTGTAGGTTTCCTAAAACTCTGGCTAGATGAAGAAAAGTACTTTTAAAAGGTTGACATATGTTTGTTTGATTTTTCCCCATTTTCCCAACCAAGAGCGCCACTTCAAATATAGTGTACAAATTTTCCCATCTGTCAGTTGTACTTATGGATTTTGAAAATGCTGTACTCTATATGGTCTTGGTGGAACCATAAGCTGTGGTACTCATACCAGTTGATCTGGTTAAATGCAGGATTTAGGTTTGTTGGTATGTATTTCAAAATTAAGTCAGCTGTAGTGTAAACTGAACAGTTTTAAGTTAACCTGTCTCATTTCAAACACTGAACAATCTTAGTCTGAGAATATAACATGTTATGCAGATGTGAAAATCTTAGATAAAATGCCTCCTTGCATCTGGAAAGTCCTTGCATAAAGGGGCAGTAAACTGGAATGTAATATATATATATATATATATATATATATATATATATAATGCATATCTGCCAAAAGGGCACCTACCATTTGTGTATTGAGGAGGAAACATTTCTGCATGGTTTTAAATATAGAATTTCTACAGCATTGTCAAATAATCATAAATACACAGCTGCCAAAAAAAATGTTTTTATGGACCCCTGGCCCCACCATACAACTACTACCACACTGAAGTTACAATCCAAAATTGTACAAAGAAATAAAAAACATTTGCTAAGTAAAACCTACCTCCTCTGCAAATGAAAGTGATCTGCCTTCTGACTCATGCACACACTGTACAAACAAAGTGCCAAGTCTGTCTCACACTGTGCATAGTGGTTTAGTGCACACTCAGAAATCCTCTCAAATGCTAATACTTTACTCCTTGTAATAACATTTCCCATGCTCAATTAGAATTCTGCTGTAGTACCCACTGGTGGCTGCCAAAATTTAAAAAAAATAAAAAAAAAATTGTAGTTTTTGCCTCATGGGGCCCCCCTGGCCCATTGGGCCCCTGACAGGAGTCACCGCTGTCACCCCCTGATGGCAGCCCAGGCCCCACCTATGCCTGTTTATATATGGGAAAATGGGAATTGGAAACAATTCTTAATATACCTGATTGCTTTGAGAATAATGTGGTACTATGGACAAGATTTATTGATGATGTATTGATGCTTTGGGAAGGATCCACGGATCAACTCCACAATTTCATGAAATATTTAAATACAAATTAAAAATTTTTTGAAATTTACTTATGAGTATAGTTCTCTAGAAGTTTCCTTTCTTGATTTAAAATTAATGAAAATGGGTAACACAATAGTTACTGAAAGTTTTAGGAAACCTACAGCAGCTAATACTTTACTAGAAGCAACAAGCCATCATCCCATTGCACAAATAAAAGGTATTCCTATAGGGCAATATTTGCGACATAAAAGAAATTGTTCTGATGATGAGCTCTTCAAGAAACATGCTGATGATTTAAAATGTTGTTTTCTAGAGAGAGGCTACAGTAAAAATTGGCTAAAAAATGGATTCCATAGAGCATCCCAAACAGAGAGAAAAACTTTACTCTATGAATCTAAAGATAAGAGTGGTGATCAAAAACTTAGGATGATCACTGTCATGAGATGCAGGACATATGCAGGACACAGCAATGATGGTACAACTCTATTTTATTGCAGATCATAACAATACACATCTAGTCAGGTTGATTGTACTAAACTAACTGCGACACAGACACCGGACCTAAGCCCCGCCCACATACTAGTGACATCACATCCTGCTCTCATCACATCTTCCCCTTTTTCAAAGGCAAAGCATACATTTGCATATAATAAATAACAGGGTACACCAACAGGGTATACAACAACATTTTTGTTTTTGAACATTATAAAAACAGATAGATTAGAAACATGAACAAATAAATTACATCCTGACTTGGACATCGGGGTAGACTACCCTAGTCCACAGTGACCATGGGATTATTCTGCCCATACTTCCGGTCACTGTTCTAGCTAAAGTCAGTCCCTGTATCGGGCCGGAAGTTTCACCACTCTTCCGCTTGATGTAACTTTGCATGAACTGTCCTCTGATACAGAAGATGGTGAACAAGAGTCTGCTGGAGGCAAAGATAGATTCCCGCTGTGATCTTGCTGAGGGGAAGGCACCTCTCTTAGAACAGGGGATCCCACCGGCGGTGGTACTGAGGTATCCGGTTCCAGACTCTCAGGTACAGGCTGAAGATGTCTTCGGTTACGGCGTGTAACCGTCCCTCCCTCTGTAAAGACTGTGTAAGACCTTGGTTCTGGAGAGCGGCCCACTACCGTAGCAGGCGTCTTCCATTTCTTCTCATCATCCAGTTTAATTCTGACATTTTGGCCCGCTTTCAGTTCCTGTAAAGGCCTGACAGAATGTTTCCTGTCGTAGAAGAAACGATAACCCTTTTTGGCCTCTTCATCCCTCCTAAGGACTTCGTCCCGAGGAACAGGGCCAGGCGGCTTGAAGACACCCACTGAGGGTAAAGTGGTGCGAATCTGGCGTCCTAGCATCAGCTGTGCCGGGCTAAACCCGGTGGCTTGAATGGGCATCGCCCTGTATGACAAGAGGGCTAGGTATGGCTCAGATTGCTTTAGAATGAATTTTGTTGTTTGAACTGCCCTTTCGGCCATTCCGTTGGCCTGCGGATAATGTGGACTTGACGTGGAATGTACAAAATCATATTCCCTGCTGAAAGCACTGAACTCTGTAGAAGCGAACTGCATACCATTATCACTCACCAGCTCCATTGGAATGCCCCAGCGGGCGAACAAGCTCTTCAGGCGAATGATAACGGCCTGACTTGTGATATCATTCAGGGGTGCAATTTCCAAATACCTGGAATAGTAGTCGATCACAACAAGAAACGTTTTCCCGTGCAGTTCACACAAATCAGCAGCTATTTTCTGCCATGGCCCCGCAGGCAGCGGAGTAGACATTAAGGGCTCCCTTCTCTGAGAAGGCCGGCGTTCCCGGCAAAAGGCACATTTAGACACGTGATTTGCAATGTCGGAGCTGATCCCAGGCCACCAAAAAGCTGTAGCTGCCCTTTCTCTGCACTTTGTAATGCCTAAGTGGCCATTGTGAATCCTGTTTAACATCTCTTTCCTCATGCTGACAGGAATTACAATGCGGTCTTGGAACAGCACCAACCCCTCCAGCTCCGTGAGCTGCGACCTCTCTGTCTGGTAAGCACTTAAAGACATCCAGGCTGCCCGACTCTCGGGCCAGCCTTCTCTTATGTACCTTATAACTTCTTGCAGATCTGTGTCCAAATATGTCTCTTTCTTTATCTCTTCCAGTTTCCAGGGACTAGCGGTTTGTGGTCAGTTTCCAGACTAAATTTCTCCAAACCCACTAGATAACGCTGAAAGCGCTCACAGGCCCAAACTGCAGCCAGGCACTCTTTCTCAATTTGAGCGTATTTTGACTCCGCAGCCGTCAGTGTGCGGGAACAGTAGGCGATGGGCTGTAGTTTGTTGTCATTCAGCTGCAGGAGTGCAGCCCCCAACCCATAACTGCTTGCATCAGCACTAACCACAGTCTTTTTTGAAGGGTCGTAGAACCCCAGCACTGGGGCAGACCCCAGCAGGGACTTGGCATGCAGGAACGCTTTTTCTTGTGAGGGTCCCCAGACCCAGGCAACATCTTTCTTAAGCAACTCTGTGATAGGGTGTAAAACTGTAGATAAATCTGGAAGAAACTTGCCCACGTAATTTACAAGGCCCAATATCTGTCTCAGCTCATGTACATCAGAAGGGCTTTTCATCTGTTCAATAGCCCGAATTTTCTCGGGGTCCGGCTTGATGCCATCCCCGTTGATGATATGCCCAAAGTAGCATAATTCAGTTTTCCTAAAATGACATTTTTCTTTATTCAGCTTCAGCCCAGACTCTTTGATAGCCTGCAGCACACAACTCAAACGCTGATCATGCTCCTCCACTGTAGACCCATACACTAGAATGTCATCCATGACGACTGCTGTGCCCACTCAGGAGAGAACTAATTTCCCTTTGAAAGATCTCAGGAGCGGAGGATATCCCAAAGGGGAGTCTGCAGAAGCAGAACCGACCTACCGGTGTGATAAAGGTAGTCAGTTTGTGGCACTTTGGATCCAGGGGGATCTGCCAAAAGCCGCTAGAAGCGTCTAATGTGGAAAAGAACTTCGCCCCAGCCAACTTCGGGGCTATATCTTCAAATGTCGGGAGCACAAATCTCTCCCTCTTAACTGCCTCATTCAACCTTTTCAGGTCCACACAGATGTGCACCTTTCCGTTTTTCTTTGCAACTGGAACAATGGGGGCACACCAATCAGTTGCTTCAACAACCTCTTCAATAACCCCCATAGACTTCATGCGCATGAGCTCTTTCTCCACTTGAGGCATGAGCGGGAACGGAATTCTACGAGGAGTAGAAATACTGTATGGGACTGAGTCACTTTTAAGTGCTATACGGACAGGTTTGCAGTTCAGTAGGCCCAACTCGCCAAACATATCTTCAGAGATCTCATTCACTCTGGCCACGAGGCCCAAGTCACAGGCTGCTTTTCTGCTCAATAAACTGTTAACACACTGACCTCGGATCACATGCACCCACATGGTGAACTTTTTTTGTTTGTACTCACAGCTGGCAAGAAATTTCCCCACACAATCAATGCGGCCACCAGGACTATGGACATTTGTAGTAACCTTCGCCAGCTGGGGCTGTCGAGGCAGTTTCATAAATTCAGCAAAAGACATTACAGTGATATCAGCTCCTGTGTCAATCTTAAAATCAACTTTGGCTCCCATTACAGTAAAAGTAACTTTCCAATCTTCCTCTGAGCTTGTCCGTTCCACAACAGACCCCACAAAAGACACTTCCTGACCCTCCTGGTCACTGTCCACCTGCATCTCCTTAATGTATTCAGTTTTACACACCACTTCAAAATGGCCTATTCTGTTACATTTTCTGCATCTTTTATCTCTGGCCGGGCATATAGCACTCTGATCATGAGCCCGGTAGCACCGTGTGCATCGGCCATGTTGCGCCCATCCACTTCTAGGCCTTTCCAGTACTTTTGATCTACCGCTCACACTGTGCCTTTCACTAGTAATTTTTCTAGACTGTTGCACTTCATCCACAATACTCTCAGACCTCAGATCAGCACTTTGCTTTTTCACCAGTTCACTCTGGCGGGCCATCCTAATAGCCCCGTCTAACGTTAAATCAGGCTCTAACTGCAGCTTCAGGGAGACTTCAGCATCTGCAATTCCAATAACTATTCTGTCTCTGATTTGCTCTTCTTTAGCAGCACCAAACTCACAGAATTCAGCTAATTCATACAGGCTGCGCACAAATGACTCCACAGATTCTCCCACACGCTGATTACGTTTGTGAAAACAAGCTCTCTCATGAATCACATTTCTTTTTGGGCACAAAGTGGGCACTGAGTTTATCCATAACTATATCAAAGTTAACTTCTTCCCCTTCTTGGAAAGTAAAAGCATTGAACACTGGCTCTACATCTTTCCCCATAGAGTATAAAAGAGAATTAACTTGTACTTCACCACTCTCCTTGTTCAGTTTGGATGCAATCCTGAAGCGCTGAAACCGCTGACGCCATGTGGGCCAAGCTGCAGGCTGAGAAAAGTCAAAAGGCTCAGGTGGGGTAAACTTTGACATTGCAATCGATCAGGAACAGAAGCGCAGTCCAGAACTTCTGACACCATGTCATGAGATGCAGGACATATGCAGGACACAGCAATGATGGTACAACTCTATTTTATTGCAGAGCATAACAATACACATCTAGTCAGGTTGATTGTACTAAACTAACTGCGACACAGACACCGGACCTAAGCCCCGCCCACATACTAGTGACATCACATCCTGCTCTCATCACAATCACCACATTTAATAATCAATGGTATGATATAAAAGCCATTCTTTCTAAACATTGGCATTTGTTAACATTAGATAGTGATATACATAGTTTAGTGGGGGACTATCCACTATTAATGGCTAGAAATGCCCCTTCTTTAAAAGATAAACTAGTACACAGTCACTATATGAACAGGGAATCTAAAATGTGGCTAGGAAGTATGAAACAGAAAAACGGCAACTATCCGTGTAATAAATGTAAAATGTGTAAATTCATGATCACAGGGAATACAATTGAAGTTAGCAAAGGACAAATACATAAGACTAAAGGTTTTATAACGTGTAAAACAAATTGGGTTGTCTATGTACTCTCGTGTTCATGTCCCAAACAGTACGTTGGAAAATCCTATAGAGAATTTAAGGAGAGGATGAAAGAACACAGGCGAGACATAGTCAGTAAGAAAATCAAAACAAGTGGTATAGCACAACATTTCTTTGAATTTCATAATAGAAGTGATGAAGGTGTGAAATTCATAGGTGCAGAATACATAGGCATACATGAAAGAGGGGGTGACTGGGACAATTTATTATTAAAAGCTGAATGCAAATGGATATTCAACCTGGATACTGTCCAACCAGGAGGTTTAAATGAAGAGTTAAACTATGCTCCATTCCTAAATCGAATGAATATGAGCCATTCCCCCTCATATGTCTGTTGCCAATTTGGTGTTATATATAATTTTTTTTTTTTTTTTTTTTAAACCCATAAGTATATCAGTAATAAATTTATATACATATTTTTGAATAGATATAGGGTTTTACTGTGATCATTAAAATTAACCTGTAAAATGGTAAAATGTAAATTGATTTTCTATAAATGCAATTATGTGTCATATATATTTTTATGCTTCAAGAATTTACTTCTGGTTATTCTAATATTGAAAGGGTTCTGACATTGCTGCCGTAACCATATGATTAATAAATATCCCTAAACAATTGAGAATGTAACAAATTCCTGAGATATCAGGAGAGATGTGTATATAATTTTTATTTGGCACTGAATGAGTTAATCATTTCACCTGGGATCAACTGCAATATAAGGCAAGTTTGACGTACAACGGCATCATATGCCTGAGGAAGCCCAATCACAACGCAAGTTTGGGTGAAACACGTGTAGCCGATTTTACCACGCCCACTGGAGCTCCGTGAGCGTGGATGAATTTGTAGGACGCGTTGTATGGCTTAGGTAAGGTTTTGGATTGCCGGATAATTCATGAGTCGAGAGGGCTGGAGCTTTGAAGAAGTCTTTACAGGTAATTCCTGCAGCACTCACTAGCAGCGGTGGTAGTGAGACGTCACTCCTGCTAACAAACCGAATGTGAGCAAGTTAAACGTTTGACAACCCTCCATAACGACTCTTAATGGACAGTATTATGCAATCATACCTACCTTGCAGCCACTAGCAAAATAACTCAACACACAGCAATTAATGCCTAAACCGTTGGCAAAAAAAGTGAGTACACAAGTGGAAATTTCCAAATTGGGCCCAAAGTGTCAATATTTTGTGTGGCCAACATTATTTTCCAGCACTGCCTTAACCCTCTTGGGCATGGAGTTCACCAGAGCTTCACAGGTTGTCACTGGAGTCCTCTTCCACTCCTCCATGAAGACATCACGGAGCTGGTGGATGTTAGAGACCTTGCTCCCCCACCTTTTGTTTGAGGATGCCGCACAGATGCTGAATAGGGTTTAGGTCTGGAGACATGCTTGGCCAGTCCATCACCTTTACCCTCAGCTTCTTTAGCAAGGCAGTGGTTGTCTTGGAGGTATGTTGGGGTCGTTATCATGTTGGAATACTGCCCTGCGGCCCAGTCTCTGAATGGTTCCCTCAATGAACTGTAGCTCCCCAGTGCTGGCAGCACTCATGCAGGCCCAGACCATGACACTCTCACCACCATGCTTGACTGTAGGCAAGACACACTTGCCTTTGTACTCCTCACCTGGTTGCCACCACACACGCTTGACACCATCTGAACCAAATAAGTAATCTTGGTCTTATTGGACCACAGGGAGGGAAAGTACTGGCGCTGAGAAGCTAGGGGAAGTCTATAAGGAGAACATATGTCAGAAAATTCTTAGATTTTTAGCTGCTATGATATGTGCAGATTATATAATGATACAGTGTCAAATATACTCTATTAGAAATTAAGTAACTATTATGTTGGAACACTAGGGACTAGCTCATTGAAAGCAGATTACAGTAGTGTCCAGTGAATTAATTTTTGTTACTTATATGAATAGGCTAGTAGGTATGATTATACTAGTGGTCAATGGTGTTGAAAAACATGAGGCTGTGTATTATTATAAGATAAACAGATGTAAAACGAATTGGGATATATTCAAAAACGAGAGGCTGTGTATTGTTTTAAGATTAACAGATGTCAAACGTATTGGGATATATTCAATAAATACTGATGTTTATTAACATAGATAAAATATCAATAAAAATATGGATAAAATATGAAGAATCTGGACGTCCAGGACTTAGGTTAAGAAAAATAGCAATTATCTGTTATATAGCTAAGAAGACAATTGGCTTACTAAAATGTACATGGTTATAAAGTATAGGATTGCAATGAATCAAAGTCTGTTATACAGCTAAATAGTGTAATTAAAAGTACCTGAGAAAACCTATCACTCTACGTCTAGAGTGAGGGCTTAATTAATTAATAGAGCTGCTCTCATTTGATGGGGCATGAATAGCCCTGGGGATGTTTAAATAAAACGTGGGTCCGTTGGGGCTCAGCTAGTGAGATCCGCTTTGATGAAAAGCTGGTATCGGTGTAGCTGTATTCACTGTAGTTAAGGTTTTTCTTGTTCCTATCTATAATACTTTTGGCGTAGAAGGTGCTCCGTTCTGATCCTAGGTCCTCTGTGTTCACTAACGGGTTCGCTGCTGACGTCTGTTACTGACGTCACTGATGTTCCGTTGCTCCATACAGGATCATGGGAATGTTCTAGCCTGTATGGTGTGTATACATCGTAGTGTTTAGTCCTCTGCTGATAATTGTAATAAATACTTTAGCCTTATAGAAGGCAATATTATTGTTTCCCTTTTCGTTGCACTATTATGTGCAAAGTGGAAGGAATATCCAGTCTTTTTAGACTAAGCCAAAAGGACGTGTGGCTTTAAAATTGTGCACAATCTGTCCTGTGAAACCGCTGTATGGTTTTGCCCACAGTGCTGAGACACTTTTCTACTTCGATAACAGAGCTCCACTGCCCCCCCCCCCCCCACACACACAAACATGCATGTACAATATCTCTGCAACAACCTCACACCACTATCTCTTTGAATGCAACACATACAGAATGTGTATAATTTTAAAAAAAACACACATATATTTTTTAATTCATTTTAAAATGAAATCTGTCATGTGCAAAGACTTTTTTTAATCACAGGAATATAGTAATCTACATTTCCTTTAATTTTACTCTAAAAATTTATGTTTTTCCAATTTCAACAAGAGGTTAATACTCCAGAATTCAGAAGACAACCCTTGCTAAAGCCTACACAGAGATTGCTTGATCAGTTTCGCAGCTCACATAGCCTAACTGACTTCCGCAGATAAGATAAACAGTACTTATTTACTAAAACCCAGAATTTTTATTCTATTATTCAGCTTGATCATACAATTTTAAACAACTTTCCATTTTATTTCTATAATCAAATTTGCTTCATTCTCTTGGTATCCTTTGCAGAAGGAGCAGCAAATAACTGCTTACTAAATACTTCTAATCAGCCACTAACAAGATAAAGATACAAAGGTATCTAGTCAGCAGTCACCAGCTAGCTCCCAGTAGTGTAGGATATTTACATATTATTTTTCAACAAAGGATACCAAGGGAACAAAGTACATATGAAAATAGAAGTGAATTTAAAAGTGTCTTAAAATGGTATGCTCTATCTGAATTATGCAAGTATAATTTTGACTTTCCTATCCCTTTAGATCGCTTATCAAAGGGTATGTCCTTGGAGTGTAAACCAAATTTTCCTAAAAAAAAATGACTTTTTAATGCTTTTTAAACATTCAGTTTTCATGCAGATCTTTTGTAATGCAGTGCTTTATTTTGTATATGTAAAATGTATGTGTGTGTATAGATATATAATGCAGGAGGTGTCCCTTTAAAAGCTAATGTTTAAACCCTGGAACAAACTTATGGGTGCCGATTTATCATGTTCGCGCGGACATCATCCGTTGTAGCGGATCATGTCTGCCCGACATCGATAAATGCCGACAGCATACGCTGTTGACATTTATAATTGCATAAGCATTTCATGTGAAATACTTGTGCAATACCGCCCCCTGCACATTCACCTCTAATCTGCACATTCACCTCCAATCGGCCGCTAGCAGGGGGTGTCACTCATCCCGATCGTATTGGAACGGGATGATTGCTATCCGCCACCTCAGAGGTGGTGGAGAAGTTAAGGAGCAGCGATCTTAAGACTGCTGCTTCATGACTTATGTTTATAGTGAGCCTGAAGGATCGCGCAGAAACTGCTGCATTCGTAGCATCATAAATCGTCCCCAATGTCTTGTTTAAATGGTCAAATAAGGAGAAAATAATGGCACTTTTTCATTTTTTGCTTGTACAGGCTGCTCTTACAGGCCCTGATATTCAAAACATTGACAGACCGACGAGAAACTGCATGATTGTCTAAAAAAAGGGGCATGGCCGAGCAGTGCTAGAGAGTGGCGATGTCTCTTCCATGGAAGTTAATGGGAGTCACCTGTCACCTCGTCAGCATTTTGCAGGCACACTCCAAATATTGCACTACATCTACACTAACTAGACAAACATGGCTGCTACCCTCCTCGCAACCTGCACTTTGCTGAATCAAACATATTGCACAGGTGTCGATATGTCTGAATGAAAGTGCAGTCTACTTCCCCTAGCAATGTCCCGTTAACTCCCCCCTGAACCCCCATACCTATGTCACATCTAACCTACGCTCCCCCCCACTCCGCCTTGCTACCTCCCATCGACCACCTACACCTACATCAGAGCTAAACTCCCCTGTGCTGCCCAGCTAACTCTCTCTGACACCTAGATCTAATTCATTCAGTGGCGGCTGGTGAATTTTTAAGATAGTGGTGCACAAGACCCCGCCCCTTTGAGAAAGCCCCATCCCTAACATGGCCCCACCCATTTGAACCAAAGTAGACATTAACAATGCAAGAAAAAGGACTTTGACCTATACTCTCTGCACCTAAATGCTGCCACTAGCTAGTTTAAAGGCTTGTAGGACACACCCAACAAACACATAGGCTAATAATGAAAGGTGAATGATATTACTTGAAGGTTTGAATTTGAAACCTCCTTTTTCTGATCTGCCACCAGTAAAAATACTATCCCAGGGAGGGGGCGGAGCCAAGCCGTGCTGGAACATGGCTGCGATTTAACAGAGCTCCGTAGCTGCCGCAGCTCATATCACCTCTAATGGGTAGATAGAGGGCTACATCTATCTGTACTTATCTGCCTCTTAATACCCTAACACCCAGCTAAGAGTGGAGGAAGCCCAGAAGGCTAGGAGATATTATATCCGCAGCCTGACTCACCATCTCCTGCAGATGCCTCAGACGGCGGCGCCATCTTAAACGGATCCCATCAACACTGACAGCGGGAGAGATTTTTCTGAGGCCAGACCTACAATTACCGCAGCGCCGAGAGGCAAATCATAAGATCTTTGCAGCGGCCTCTTTGTTCTATCCCCACACCATCCGGACCTGGTAAGAGACCTAGGATTAGGTGGCGTGACTGATCTCAAACACACCCCTCACGGCCTAACTTGCGGTCAGACCCGGCAGGGCACTAGCCTTATAGGACGAGACCTACCTTGCAGCCTGCCTTTTTATACCACCCAGGGGCTGCCGAAAGGGATCCCTTACACAGCTACCGCTACTCACTATAACCACAACAGGCATGGAGGAGGCCAGGTAGCAGGGGAGGTGACGCTGCTGTGAAGGAGGGCTGAGGCCCTGATTTATCTGATCCCTTGGCACGCAACAAAGGTGGATCAAAATATTATAATAAAAAGTAAACATCACATAAAATTAGCGGTCTCTAGGGGTAATCTGCTCTGCGCACTAATCTCCCTGCTGTATGTCTTAATCACAACTGTCTGACTAGAAGAATCCCTACTATATAAGACTATATTTCACAGGGCACCTAGCTACTTCCATAAAAGGGCCATATATATAACCTGAGGCCCTACCACAAATTTTGAGGGTCACAGTTATGTCTCAACGTAAAGGTCCTAAATCAGAGAAGCATACTAAACCCCCTGGGAATACACCCTCAGTCTCTACATTTTTCCAGGCCTCAGATTCTACAATGCCTGAGGAGGCCCAACCTAGAGATGGATCCGGCCTAGGCCGCCAGATGGAACCTCTGTCTGTAAATGACACTCCGCTACAGGCTCTACAATCGCAGATAGCAGGCCTTCCTTCCAAATCTGACCTCGAGTCCTTGAAGTCCTTTATAAAGGATGAGATGAGAGAGCTAAGAAAGGACCTGACAGATATGGGTTCTAGGATAGAGTACCTTGAGGAAGGCCAGGAGGCCCTTAATAACCTAGTTAGCGCTAACACAACACAGATCTCCATACAAGATTCAGTAGTCCAATCCCTTCAAGAGAAGCTGGAGGACCTAGATAATCGGGGGAGAAGAAACAACCTCCGGATTAGGGGAATTCCGGAGGAAGTTCAACAAGACCAATTAAGGGCATACGTGAAAGAGTTACACTCATTTTTATTGCCTAGATCCAATGCGCTACTGAATGATGATCTGGAACGTGTGCATAGGGCCCTTAGGCCACCTTCGAAACCTCCAGCACCCCCAAGGGATATAATTATAAAGTTTTTACGGTTCACTACAAAAGAATCAGCCCGCAAACCATACAAAGAAGAAAAGAGGTGAAATTCATTACTACGGCCCTGCAAGATAATGGAGTTAAATACAGATGGGGATTCCCCTTTAGCCTGATAGTTAACCACAATGGCACTCAGGCCATATACAGAAATTACCAAGATCTGGACGATTTTTCCAGGAAGCTGAACATTAAAATAGTCCCCCCCACAGATTGTGTGCTAGACCTACCTCCAAGGCCCAAAGACTCACTTCAACTCCTACCTAAAGACCAACGCTCACAGTGGATCAAATCACAACCAAAGAGATGGAAGACAGAACCTCCTCCACTAAAGAACCCTTAGACAAGCTGCTACAGGGATATGCTTATTTTCCCCTTTGGTTTTCTGATACCTTGAAAGGATCTTACTGTACAATCTGGACTGGTCTGAATTGAAGACTGCAGCCCTGAAAGAGCAACATGGATCCATCTACTATCAAACATTGTGAACCGGACTCACTGTTGAATTTTCTCTTTTTGCTGATCACTATGCCCCTTAAATTTATTTGTTGAATACTTTATTGATCGGCCTGTCATTAAAACAGATCCTTGAGTCTGGTTGTGTGGGCGGATGCCGGCCCATGCCATGTTTTTCTTCTCTATGGTTGGTAAGACAATAATGATATTGATTATATGATTCTGTACTAACTGGGTTTAACATTTAGGTAACCCTTAAGGGATTTCTGCTAACCCTTTGTTTATATCTAGTTTGTACCCGGTCACTACCTCTCAATATCACACCATAGTTTCACTTACTGTGGAACTTGTCATAGCTCGTACAGTTGATTAGATTTATCACTTAGTTAACACGCGGATAGATTGTATATCCAAACTGGAGGTAATACACGGCTGTGAATATTACCCCAACGGCCCAACATTGCCCATCCTAATTTTCTAACTAAATGAATAGAGCAATATGCGGCACCACTTACCCCCAATGAAAGTGTATAGTTATGCAGATACACTACTTGTTAAAAATGTTTACAGTTTTTATTTTGTTAAGAATTTGTTGTTTGTCAATTTTAGGTTGTTTGCCTATCTAGCACTGAGACCCAGATCTGCCAGGAGCCACGAGCATAAACATATGGAGCTGACAGAACTAAGCCTTAAACCTAGTTTCCATAAAAACAACACCCATGTCAAGGATAGTATTTCCTGGAGTAATACTATCCCATAATGTCAAAGGTTTTAATATACCGCAGAAGCGATCTATAGCTTTTAGGGACTATAAAAGACTGCACTGTGACGTAGTATTACTCCAGGAAACCTATTTTAAAAAGGGTAGCGAACCCCGAGCATCCTTTAAAAAGTTTGGAACAGTGTATTTTGCTTCCAATACGACTAAGCACAATGGGGTCTGTATAATGGTTAGGAACAAAGTTCCATTTAACGTTCACTCCATAGTGAGAGATAGAGCTGGGAGGTATCTGATCCTGACAGGGACACTATACCATAAACACATCACGATAGTCAATATTTATGCCCCCAACCTCGATTCTCCCCGATTTTTCCATCACATTTACAAAAAGATAATGGAGACTCCGAGAACTAGTTTAATAGTTGGTGGTGATTTCAATGTGGCCCTTGACCCCTCTGTGGACTGCTCTGCAGGCAGATCATCAGTACCAAACAAAGCACTGCGTTTGATCAAATCCCATTTATCTAACTTGGCAATTCACGGCATTTGGCGTCTAGAACACCCTCACACTAAAGATTATACATTTTACTCATATCCGCACCAGCAGTATTCCCGGATAGATTACCTAATGATAGATGTCACCTGTTTGTCCCAAGTAATCCAATCCGAAATCCTTCCCATTACATAGTCAGACCATGCCATGATTAGCTGTACCTTAGACATACATAGCCAGGCTAACCCACATAGATCATGGAGACTAGACGAATTCCTCTTGCAAGACCCTTTAGTTGTTCTACAGTTAACCAAATCTATAGAAGAATACTTTATATTGAACACCTCTCCCGAAACTGACCCACAACACCTCTGGAATGTTTACAAATGTGTCCTTAGAGGCGACTTAATAGCCTTAATATAAGCCAAGCTGAAGCAGCAGCAGACATACATGTCTTCTCTATTGACTGACCTACAAAAACTACAAGAGATACACAAAACCTTCCCAGAGGACCGCTCTCTCTTAGATAGCTTGGAACACAAACGACAACAGCTTAACTGCTATCTAGGGGTGGAGGCTAAAAGGAACGCATTATATCTAAAAAAGAAATTTTACGAGGGGGCTAACAAACAAGGGAGACAATTAGCCAGACAACTCAAACGGAGGACTCTAGACAGATATATCCTACACATAAAAGACAATAGGGGCAAAGACTGGCATACATCCACAGACATTGCAGAGCAGTTTAGAAGATATTATGAATCTCTATATAACTTGGATCAGACCTGCTCAACCCCAACACAATCAGCCATACTTAGCTATTTGACACGACTGAATCTTCCTAAAATTTCTATAGAACAAAAAGAAGACCTGGAGTCTCCGATCACAGAAGGAGAAATTAAGAGGGCAATCACATCTCTTAAAAAGGGTAAATCCCCAGGCCCAGATGGCTTTAGTAACAATTATTATTCGACCTTCAGAGACCTGTTGATCCCACACCTCTTAAATTACTTTCGAACTATTGATGACAACTACACATTCCCACCCCTGGCCCTACAAGCTAAGTTGACTCTGATCCCAAAACCAGACAAACCTAGTTCCCACATCCCAAATTATAGGCCCATTTCGCTACTGAACACAGACATTAAAATTTATGCAAGGATCCTAGCAAACAGATTAAATACAATCATTCCCCAAATTATTCATCAGGACCAGGTCGGTTTTGTCCCCTGTCGCGAAGCAAAGGACAACACAGTCCACAACATACACCTAATGTGGCATGCTAGATCCCAAAACATACCTTCGTTGTGGCTCTCAACTGATGCGGAGAAGGCATTCGACCGTGTCGGATGGCCTTTTCTGAGAGCCACCCTAGAGGCCTTTGGACTTGGGGACAAGACTGTACATAGGATTTTTGCTTTATATAATCAGCCCAGTGCCCTACTTGCCCTTAGTGGAACCCTGTCTGGACCGTTCCAGATATCAAACGGGACTAGACATGGATGCCCTTTGTCACCCCTACTGTTTACGTGCGTTATAGAAGCCCTAGCGACTAAAATTAGAATGAACATCGAACATCCGGGGGCTGAATATAGGGGGGGAGGAGTACAAGTTATCACTCTTTGCTGATGACATCCTCTTCTCCTTGACGAACCCGGTTGGCTCGATCCCACCCCTACTTCACGAATTAGAAATATTTAACAAATTATCAAATTTTAAAATAAACCAAACCAAATCTGAAATGCTGGGGGTAGCTATGGACCCCCAGCTAAGAGATCTGATCACCAGTAGTTGTCCCTTCAGATGGTGTAAGGGATCTTTGCGATACCTGGGAATCTACCTTGCAGACAACCAGGAGTCACTATTTTCCTGCAACTATAAGCATATTAAGAAAACTCTGGTCAGAGACCTGTCATCCTGGACTAGGAATAACCTATCTTGGCTGGGCAGAATAAACTCTATCAAAATGAATGCCTTCCCTCGCCTATTGTACATAATGCAGACCCTCCCTATACCCCTACCCAGTAATTACACCACACAGATCCAAAGATTGTTTGGGTCTTTTATTTGGAAAAGACACCCCCCCAGAATTAATAAACTGACTATGTCTCGTTCCACATCGCAGGGTGGTCTGGGTGTCCCTGATGTTGACTCTTACCGCAAGTCAATATTCCTACAGAGAATTCTTGACTGGAGAATCCACGGGGACCACAAGAGATGGATTCACTTGGAGGGAAAATTTAACCCAGACGTCCACCTCCCATCCATATGCTGGAAATCAGGGTTTAATGCAGTATACAACCAGAGTGGCAACCCCTTCACTAGGGAGACAATCAGAATATGGGACCAAACCTCTAAGACAAACCCTTATCTATCCTCATGCCCCGGCCCTCTAACATCCATTATTCATAATGATGAGTTTTCTTTACTGTCTATTCTGAAGAACCAGACAGCAGATACCCCGATGGGAGAGATCCACATTGCTCAATTGATTTTCAATGAACAAATGGGTAGCCAGAGTTTGCTAGTTGAGAGTGAACAAGACTGGGCGACTAACTGGTTCTCATATAGAAAGGTCCATTATTACATTACAACACATAAGCACTATGGTAATATGTCCAGACCACTGACAAACATTGAGAAGTTGTTCTCTTCTTCCCCGCCAGTAAGACATAGCCTCTCTCTAATATATAATATTATTACCCAACAACCCCCGGGCAACATGCCAAGATCCATTGAATTTTGGGAGAAGGAGTTGGGGATAATCATTACACCACATGTGGCGACTAATATCTTTTTAAATACAAAGTCCAGCTCCTCCTCTGCCTCCATAAGAGAATTGAACTACAAAATATTACACTGTTGGTACCTGACACCCAGGAGATTACATAGACTATTCCCTAGTACCAGCAACTGTTGCTGGAGATGTGGGCACGTAGGCAGCGGGATGGGGCATATGTGGTGGTGGTGTAATCAACTGCAGACGCTATGGAGGACCATAATAGCAGAAATAGAAAACATATTCCAGACTACGCTCCCCTTAGACCCTTCGGTCTGGCTACTCAACAAATCGGTTAAGTTACCACAATTACATTTTAAACCTCTGTTGAGGATTATAATTAATGGGGTTAAAACACTAGTGGCACAAAATTGGAAATCATCTGAGCTCCCATCAGTTGAGATGTGGCGTAGGAAGGTCATGGAGTTGATTGAGATGGAGGAGTATGGTTCCTATACCCCAAATAAGAGGGAAACTTTTATTGAACTCCAATACACGTGGGAACACTATATAGAGAATACTTCACGATAGATTATGTACCCCTTGACTATGGCTTTATCACAGACTGAAGGTGGCTTGTTTTGGCTCCTGGTAGACAATATTATATTTGTTTTTCGTAATTCTTAAAGGTTTTATACTTTTAGGCTATAGAGTGTGGCATCTTTTGTATTATATTTCGGCAACAAGACCTATTTGGTTTGTTATGTTTGTTTTTGATCTCCAGAATCCACCAGAGATATGTCTTCACTTGTTTCACAGGCCTGTTCAATCAGAGATGATAATGACTGTATACAATATTGTTTGAACTTTTGTTTGACCTTTTTATTATAATGCCCTGTGTTGTATGACTACTGTGGATTCCCAATAAAAAGAATTAAAAAAAAAAAAAATACTATCCCAGGGAAACCCACTGCATTCCAACACAAATGCTTTAACCAGACAGACAAGACAAAATTTAATGGAATTTGTTAATAATAAGTTTCTCCCCAGCACAACCACATATCCCTTCCCATCTTAACACTATAACCAGTAACATCACATTTTACACATCCCTCATATTACCCCAAATATATCACCCCCCACATGGAAAGACCATAGTCACCAAAGCTCCTGCTGAGAAAGGGTCTGTTTTCCAACTGATTACAACAGCAACCATTCTCAACACTCCCTTAAAGTTGTATTAAAACATTCTCATCCAATTTATACTGACTCTTTTTTAATACTGTCTGTGAGATATTTTCACCTGTCTTTACTGTGTAGCGAGAGTTTGCTAGCTGATGGCGTCTTTAAGATGTCAGTAGTAACCAGTCTTAACATGAAGGTGCATTCGCAGGTTAACTAGAAGTCATTACTTTTCATTAAAGTTATTTGTTTTACAATTGGCTGATTTCTCTTTGTTCAGAGCTCTGTGGCTCTATACAGGCACTGGAAAAAGGTTAGGATAGGAGTCCTATAGTTGAAAACACAACAGTGTAGTGGAAACCCAGTCACAACCCTCCCACATCCCAACTCACAAAACACAAGCTTACTAAACACTTCTGACCGCAGCCAGCCACCTTTACTTCATAGATCTCCTTCTGTGGTTCCATGCAGCGTGTGGATCCGTTGCTATAGTGCTGCCTGCTCTGTCATATGCACTCCCGGTGCTTCTAGATCCAGCTTCTATGGCCAACTTCTGTTTTAAAGTGCCCACGCCACCAACTTCCACCTGGTCACTTTCACTGACTAACTGCCCAAAATGAGCAACTCTCAGCTCAACCACTATCTCCACAATTATATTTTGTGCCGTTGAAGGGGAGGAGCCTCATCAAGCGTCATCATGTGACTGAAGTGATGACGTCACATATCCAGACCGTTAGCACCACCTCTGTTCACTGGCACTGTCGCACAGGCTGAACTGTGCAATTAAGACACTATAGGGATGGGTTGGAGGCTGGGAGGAGGCTGCAGGCAAATGTAATGAGCAGTATATGAGAGGCATGTAGGCTATAACTGCATGTGCGGTTAAATAGAAAATAAAAAAGTTACAATTTTTTTTTTCTTTTAAAAAAAAAAACATTTGGGCTGGGGGTTCATGTGCGGCTATGTGCATATGGAGGAGCCTCCACTGAATTCATGCCTTACCTACACACCCCTGGAACACCCAGCTAGGTCCCTAATACCACCTACACTTACATAATGTCTAACCTACACTCCCATGGAATGCCACCAACAAACTCCCACATACGGCCTAGTGTCTGAAAAATACCTGACTTTAATAAACTATACTAAATAGTAAACCTCCCCATTACAATTATAGGAGCTATGTCGCTAAAATTATAAACAATGTTTAAATGATGTGTCACGGAGATGCGCTAAATGCTGGCAGCGAACCACCAGAGGGCCGGCAAAACCATGTCGACCTAGCCAGGCTCCTGGAATTGAGCACCAAACCGTAATTGAGCCCCGGTCCGGCTCTTCTTAAAAGGGGTGCCGATCGATCAAGGTGCAGTGGATAGTCACCCTTTTAGTATGTTGTCGGCAATCACATGAGGCACCCTGGGATACCACTTGTTTAGGGGTGCTACCTTCTGTGAGGAATGGGGTACATGAATTGAAGTGCTGCTGAAGTCTGCCTCAGCTCCGTATCTTCTTTCTTCTAGTATTCAGCTCTCTTCCTAGAGCCCTCGTCTTTTTGTAGGGGTACCGCTTCATCCCTATTGGCTTTTTTTTAATCAGTCAATTCCTATCTTGAAGATTGGCCCCCGGTGTCTGGACCTGGGATGAAGAAGGCCCCAGCGTGTGTGAAGAGGAGCTGGATTATCGCATAGTGAGTTAAATATGGGCGTTTAGTTAGGGCTGTTTGGGGGTGTTTTTTATTTTAAAGAATATGAGTTTTTATTTTAAATTCAGTTTTTTAGGATAGTTTTTGTTTTTAGACTTTATTATTTTTAGGGAAATGGGGGATTACTTGTATTGAAGAGGTGGGGTTGTTTTTTATTTGTAAAAGAGCTGTATTGACTTTAGGGCAATGCCCTACAAAAGGCCCTTTTAAGAGCTATTGTATTTTATTTTTTTGTTTTAGGGTTTAGTTTTTTTTGTTTTGGGTATTTTTATTTTCATGGGGCATGTAGATTAGTGTTTTTTATTTTATATAACAGACTTTTTTATTTTTAAGTAACTAATTAGGGGGTTTAGTTTAGAGGGTGGTGTTAGGTAGAGTTGGGTTAGTTGGGTTAATAGTGTAGGATACTTGCAATTGGATAGTGGCGGTTTAGGGTTTAATAGTGTAGTGTACTTGCGGTAGGCTAGTTGTGGTATTTGGGTTAATAGTTTAGATGTGTACTTGCGATTGGTATGTGGCTGTTTAGGGGATAGTAGGATAGGTACTTGCGGTGGTTTTGTGAAGGTTGGGGGGTTAATAGATTAGACGGGTACTTGACGTGGGTATGTGGTGGTTTAGATATTTATTAGTGTAATGTTAGTTTGCTATCATGGGGTACTTTGGTTTAGGGTTATTAGAATTAGTGGTTAGGCACAGCAGTTATATTTCAAGGGATCGTTTACTATACTTCGCCAATGACATGTATAGTAAACGCTTCTCTGCAATGCTGCCTGTTAGCAGCTATGTTTGGAGCTTGGAATATTTCGCCAGGCTCGTTCGACATAGTGGTGGATCCCTTATTATTATATATTTTATATATATATATATATATATATATATATATATATATATATATATATATATATATATATATATATTTGATATGGGTTGGCTCAAAAGGTAAGCCTCAGGATTATAATCCTGATACAAAGACAGGGTATACAGCACTCTTTTTAAAGAAACACGCTCAATTCAATCATCAATTTCAAAAGCGAGTTTTAATCTCGGGACAGCAACCTCCCACACTGGAAAGGCAAACACAGGCCAGAAAGTAAACAGAAATCACTAATAAAAAAAAAAAGGGTTACAAATAAATAAAAGTGAAAAATAAACCTTGCAGTCACTATAATGGGCCTGACCGGTCAGGTGTGCATGCTCCTGTAATTCTGTTCTTGTTCTAGAATGTATGACAAGGTACTATTCATGCATAAATAACAAATTACATTGCTATGATGAAGAAAAGGCTTACACACATTTGCATAGCTAAATATTTTATAGATCTTCGCAGGCCATCTCAGTCTAACTACACCCAGCTGCTCACAGCACCTCTTTTCAGGGGTTAAATGCTGGGCAGGTTTTCAAAGGGGATCTAAGTAGACTGATGAATAGAACCTGCGGATCTATATAATGTCACAGTGGAAATAATGCTAGCAGCATAAAAACATAGGACAGGATATGTACTGGATACAAAGTTACAAATTGCCCCTGAACTCAAAGCTTTGCAAAGTAGAATCAAGCATGTAAATAGCAAACATTATCCAAGGTGATTGTTTGAGCAAGTTCATCAGACAGGCAATGTTGTCAGCAAGCCAGTATACACAATATAATGCAAGATGAAATTAAGCCTTAAGATAATTAGCTTGAGCCAAAGCGATAGATAAAGCAAGTTCAAGAGGCAGTCAAGGTTGTTAGCAAGCAAAAAGCATCATATAAAGATAGTCCAGTTAAACTGTCGTTGTACACTCCAATCCAAGTTATAGGCGTGTATTAGTCAGCAAGCATTTAAGCCTTTATAGTTTCATCCCTGAGACAAGATGATTCCTTAATGTAAGCCAGTTCAGTATGTTAGTAATTACTACGGAGCAGGTCGATCAGTTGCCAATATATCAACAATCTTCGGCAATCAACATATAATTTTCACTTTTAGCACCCAGTATGATAGCTGGCCATGCTAGCTATGCCGGTAATTTAAAGCAACATTTTCATACGACCTGATTCTGCTCTCGAATTTTCCAGCAGCAATTACGGCAACTTTGGGCCACTTAGGCGGATTCGTAAAGCCAGGAAAGTACTGCAGCAGTGTAGACCTCTTTAGCGTGTACCGAGTCCTCGGTAACAAACACATGCATCATGTGACCAGCCAGCTCAGCCAATGCCGACGCGCGTTTCACCCGCTCATGTCCTCACTTGAGACAGGGCTTCGTCAGGGTGGAATCACTTTTATTTATTTGTAACCCTTTTTTTTTTTATTAGTGATTTCTGTTTACTTTCTGGCCTGTGTTTGCCTTTCCAGTGTGGGAGGTTGCTGTCCCGAGATTAAAACTCGCTTTTGAAATTGATGATTGAATTGAGCGTGTTTCTTTAAAAAGAGTGCTGTATTCCCTGTCTTTGTATCAGGATTATAATCCTGAGGCTTACCTTTTGTGCCAACCCATATCATTTTCTACTTAAGGGTATGCACCATAATGTCACTTAGACGTTAATTGAGGCTATTAAGTCTATACAAAAATTAAAATAATTTAATAAAAGCTCACTTTTGCCATTGCGTCCCCTCTGTATTGTTCTTGATTTTATATATGCCCTGATGAAGCCCCGTCTGTTCTGATGACGTAGGGGTGAAACACGTGTCGGCGTTTTGTCAGCCGTCCCACGTGATGCCCATGCTGTTTGGTGGAGTCTACCTTTGAATCTGGTCACGCTACAGTGAATTTGAGCAGGTGACTAACCGGAGTTTCAGCGTACATATGGAGAGCACACAAGCACGCTGCTGAGGTCAAGCAGATATTACTTGGAGGTTAACCGAGGATCGTTGATTGCTCACAGCAAGGAAATTGTTGGAGAGAGGTCCCGAAGGCATTTAGAAGTTTCGACAAGGCTGTGGGTAAACTGAGGCCACTTTAAAGGGTGCAGTTGACAGAGGGGTACTTCTCAAATTAGCTAGTATCCTCCTGTACCCTTTCTTTTTCCAGCTTGTTATATATGCCTTTGCTTTGCCTGCTAATTAACGCTACATTAACCTGACCTCTTGCTACATACATGCTTCAATATTTGCTTGAGTGACTTTGCTTACTTTCATCTGCTTTACCTAATATCAGCTTACAACCGCATACCGCTTGTATTTGCTTTCATTACGACGACCTGCTCTAATTTCTGTTGCTGGGCATCTGACTGAGTAGTGCTTTATTAATCCTGGGGACTTTGTACTTACTACATTGGTTCCAGTCTGGAGGACTGTGCAACTTCTATAGTCTCTACAAGGAGAATACTACTTAATACATCTCAATGCCTATCTGACCAGTATTACATGTTGATTGCTTTATTTTGTGCTGTTTTACGCTATCTTGTCATGCTTAAAGTTTGTTATGCATATTACTGTCATTACTTGAGTGACAAGTACTGTATTCCAGAATGAAAGTTGCTTATTTTATGGTTGCCTCAGTTTTCACTAAAACCTTTATTAGGTCTGATGTACACCAGAAAGCTTTTCTTCCATTTACAGCACTATGTTTAGCTGTTTGCTAATTGCTTCACATGTGAAATACACTTACTGTAGCTACATCCTGCATGGGTAACATTTGGGCCGACCCTTTGGTGAAACTTTTCGCTTTGATTAAAAGTTTAATCGTTTGTTACTATATTTTGGTTATGCTTTACACTATTTATGCCACTGCCTAGGTGGATCTGGACTGGTCCGGACCCGCTGGCCGCACAATAAAACTTTTTTTTGATCACAAAATTCTACAAGTGTTTTCGTCTATTCTTTATAAAAGAGTGCTGTATTCCCAGTCTTTGTTGAATGTCACTATTATGTGCCATTTTCCTTTCTTCATTATTGTTGCTTATAATTAATACATGGGTCTGCACCAACAGTATTTATTGTAATACGAGATAGAAGTGTATGAGTACTCTCTTCACTTCAACACTTGGTTTTCCTGCTATTTTTTCCATCCACCCAATATATATTTAATATATATATATATATATATATATATATATATATATATATATATATATATATATATATATATATATATATATATATATATATATATTGCCACCTTTCAGCACTTTCAATCTTCAGGGCCATAGTTAGAGGAGAGAAAGTGTATAGGCAGCGTATCACCTCTTGTTGCAAAAGGATTAAAAACAGTGATGTCTCCAGTTACCATTTATAGGAGGGAAACACATTGTTCCAGACAAAAGATAAAAGGACCACACTCTCTCACACACACCCATAAGCATGTTATCGCTCTCACAAATACACACACATGCCTACACATAATCTCACACACACACACACATAAACATGTTATCGCTCTCACAAATACACACACATGCCTACACATAATCTCACACACACCCATAAACATGTTATCTCTCTCACAAATACACACACATGCCTACACATAATCTCACACACACCCATAAACATGTTATCTCTCTCACAAATACACACACATGCCTACACATAATCTCACACACACCCATAAACATGATATCTCTCTCACAAATACACACACATGCCTACACATAATCTCACACACACCCATAAACATGCTATCTCTTTCACAAATACACACACATGCCTACACATAATCTCACACACACCCATAAACATGATATCTCTCTCACAAATACACACACATGCCTACACATAATCTCACACACACCCATAAACATGTTATCTCTCTCACAAATACACACACATGCCTACACATAATCTCACACACACCCATAAACATGATATCTCTCTCACAAATACACACACATGCCTACACATAATCTCACACACACCCATAAACATGCTATCTCTCTCACAAATACACACACATGCCTACACATAATCTCACACACACATAAACATGTTATCTCTCTCACAAATACATACACATGCCTACACATAATCTCACACACACATAAACATGTTATCTCTCTCACAAATACACACACATGCCTACACATAATCTCACACACACCCATAAACATGTTATCTCTCTCACAAATACACACACATGCCTACACATAATCTCACACACCCCCATAAACATGTTATCTCTCTCACAAATACACACACATGCCTACACATAATCTCACACACACACACACTCTCTTTCTCTCTCTCTCACACATACACACACACTCTCTTTCTCTCTCACACATACACACATACTCTCTTTCTCTCTCACACATACACACACTCTCTCTCTCACACATACACACACACTCTCTCTTTCACACATACACACACACTCTCTATCTCTCTCACACATACACACACTCTCTTTCTCTCTCACACATACACACACACTCTCTCTTTCACACATACACACACACTCTCTTTCTCTCTCACACATACACACACACTCTCTTTCTCTCTCACACATACACACACTCTCTTTCTCTCTCACACATACACACACACTCTCTCTTTCTCACACATACACACACACTCTTTCTCTCTCTCTCACATATACACACACACTCTCTTTCTCTCTCTCACACACATACACACACACTCTCTTTCTCTCTCACACATACACACACACTCTCTTTCTCTCTCACACATACACACACTCTCTTTCTCTCTCACACATACACACACACTCTCTTTCTCACACATACACACACACTCTTTCTCTCTCTCTCACATATACACACACACTCTCTTTCTCTCTCTCACACACATACACACACACTCTCTTTCTCTCTCACATAAAGATTTTGTAAGTAAAATGTCTTTTAAATCAACACAAAGAGGATTATCTATCAAGCCGTCAACTATGCTGCATTTGCCGGGACCAATACGCTCGCCTAACATCGCAGCCGCATACCTGAATATGATCTCCATATTTATAAAAAAAACTGTCAAAAAGCTGCGCACCAAGTACGGGGCGATGAGCAGCGGACTGTTGTTAAATAACAGTCATCGATCTCGCTGCTATTCGGCTTTTTCCCAACTTTATTTATAGCCTGTCACTAAACTACACCACTATACTAAAATGTTTAACCCGCTATCCCGCCACTCTCGGACCCCGCTGCAACAAAATAAAGTAATTAACCCCTATCCTGCCGCTCCTGTAGCCCACCGCAACTCTAATAAATGTATTAACCCCTATCCCGCTGCTCCCAGAGCCCACGCAATAAATGTTTTAACCCCTAAATCGCGAGCCCCCCACATCGCCATAAACTAAATTAAGTTATTAACCCCTAAACCTAGCGGCCCGCTAACTTTACATTAAATATTAACTCATCCCTATCTTATAATAAATTTAAACTTACATTTAGAATTAAATTAAACTATATTAAACTATTAATTAACCTACCCTAACTATTATACTAAAATTACATTAAATTAACAATTAAATTAACTATATTACATATTTTAAAACCTAACCCTACTCAAATTATTTAAATCTACTGTAGTGTACTTGCGGTAGGCTAGTTGTGGTATTTGGGTTAATAGTTTAGATGTGTACTTGCGGTTGGTATGTGGCTGTTTAGGGGATAATAGGATAGGTACTTGCGGTGGGTTTGTGATGGTTGAGGGGTTAATAGAGTAGACGGGTACTTGCGGTTGGTATGTGGCTGTTTAGGGGATAATAGGATAGGTACTTGCGGTGGGTTTGTGATGGTTGAGGGGTTAATAGAGTAGACGGGTACTTGCGGCCGGTATGTGGCGGTTTAGATATTTTTTAGTGTAATGTTAGTTTGCTATCATGGGGTACTTTGGTTTAGGGTTATTAGAATTAGTGGTTAGGCACAGCAGTTATATTTCAAGGGATCGTTTACTATACTTCGCCAATGGCATGTATAGTAAACGCTTCTCTGCAATGCTGCCTGTTAGCAGCTATGTCTGGAGCTTGGAATATTTCGCCAGGCTCGTTCGACATAGTGGTGGATCCCTTATTATTATATTTTATATATATATATATATATATATTTGAAAAAGAGGACTGATAGAAAAGTTAGGGCGCAAATAATATTTTAATCAAAAATATAAACAGAGAGTCTAAAAATATATAATATAAAAGAAATATTAAATTCTAACTAATATAGAAGGAATTTTATAAAAGGGATACGTGTAAATACAATTCATATGATAAAACCACTTGATAGATTAGTGCAATAATATGCTGTTTCCCTATTGAGGATTCAACAGAGTGCAGTAAATGGACACAATAAAGGTAAATCAATAAACCGAGCACTTAATAGACTTCTTGTGTACACTTAAAACAAAGAAATATTACTTTCAAAAAATAAATGAAAAATAGAAAATAAAAACAATTCATACAGTTCACAGTAAAAAGCAATACATATAAAAGTTAATAAAATATAGAATGAATGATCATAATAATAATAAAAGTGTCAGAGACTGCCTACTTCCAAAATGCAGGTCTGTTAAGCGGTGTCTACTTACACTCCTTTACCTCAATCAGTATGAGGTAAGTGCCACGCAGTATCAGTAGAAAACTCCCTTGGATCTCCAGCTGTTCAAAGAATAGGATAATGACTTGCAGGACTTGAATCAAAATGCTTGTCTTTGTAGGAGTAATATTACCCCCTACAGATGGCCATGAGCATGAAAGACAAATGGAAATAATAATAGTGCAACCCCGTATGTAAAGTGTAACAATTTACTTTATTAAATACAGGGCACTCACATTTAAAACCCTCAAGAGTATATGAGGTATTTTTAGGCAATATAATATCAAAGACTGGCTGTTCCAGCCAGCAAAGTTTAGCGAGTAATGTTTCCAGATAGCTGATGCACAGCTATTATGTGTTAGAATTCAAGGCAATTGTATAACAGTCCTGGTTGTCCTATTCACACTTATAATTTTGTCCTTACGCGTTTCAAAGGCATTCACACATTGCAGCCTTCTTCGTCAGAGGAATTTACAGACAGCTGATAGATGGGCTGTATTTCAAGCGGAGCGGCGGCACACTCCCCCCGAAAACAGAGATTTCATTGGTGCATACAAATATCACATGACCGGCTGTCCGCCTATAGTAATTGTAAGTCGTGGATTGGTTACGGCTGAGTTCAGATCATAGTCCCTTCGTGGTAACCATAGAGATTACACTTACAGAATCAAGAATATGCACCGTATGTTAGCCGTAATGAAAATAGTGATGGTATCCTTATTGCGTGTAATTCATATTGTACTCAAAGATATACATTTAAGATTAATTTTCAATGATTAGCGGACAGTTTATAAAAAGTTAATTATATAATATAAAACAAATCTCTAACAATATGTATTCTTAAAAAGATCTAATGTGCAAGTAAATATAAAATATGTATCACTAAAAACCTATTCTAATAGTAAGTTAGGGTAAATAAATAGAAAATAATAAATATAGCAGGGTTTTAGACTATAAAACACAAGAGATTATAGAATAAGTGATCTGCATGAGTATTTAATATTAATTAATAATAAGTTTAAAAATAAGTTTAAAATACTAGACAGACTAGTTGAACACCTCACAAAATGATATTTCGTATTAAGAAATATCTAAATACTTAAGTTGTTCTAATATGAATTGGGCAAGTTTATATTTATATATACGGATATAGACAAAAGTATTCTTATCAAAAAGTGAATAGTTTTAAATATTTTTCTTGCAAGGAAAAAATTAATTAAACTTGAATGTCCAAATAATGCATATAGCCGGACAATAGTGTAATTGTAATGGGCCAATAAAGATAAGCCTATTTATATTTAAACGTGAAGCCAATATATTGTGTTAACCCTTGTAAATGGTATTTTCAGACCCAAGTCAAACATCTCAGAGGGGAAATATAATAATCATTTGAACTCAAGGCTAGTTGAAAAAATTCAAAAAAAAAATTGTACGAATAAAATTATATAAAATTATATAAAATGCACCATGCCAATATTTTGTATAATAATTAAAACATGAATTAGAAAAAGTTAAAAATTCATAAAATTGGTTAATAATAGATCTAATATTACATAATTCATAATCTAATGTTCTTAAAAATACTTATCTAGTTTAAAACTATGTACACCATAATTGTACACTAAAATTCATACTAAGAGCCTAATAGACCAAAAATCCAAAACAAGGGTGTTAAGATAGACTACCCAATATGGTATGAAATATAATGACCTATGTTATGTCAAGAAGATATATTAAAACAAGTTTTTTTTTGTTTAAAAATATATTTAGGTTAAAAATGCCGCCAAATCAATAGCCTTGTGGAATTAGAGTTCCTAGTGTATAAATCCAATATGTCTCTCTTTTTCGGAGTTTAAGTTCTCTATCTCCTCCTCTCTTGTGGTTTTGTACACACTCTATAATGGTTCCTCTTAGACATGAGGGGTCTTTATTATGTTTTTCCTTGTAGTGTGCAGAGAGATTGTGAGTTTTTTCTCCAGACTCTATGTTGTTAATATGTTCTAACAACCTATTTTTATAAGGCCTTGTGGTCCGTCCAACGTACTGAAGGCCACACCCACATTGTAGGAGGTACACTACAAAGTCTGTACGACAATTACATAGACTTTCAATCTTGTATTTTTTATTAGTTGTTGTTGAAATGATTTCTTTCGTTGGTTTATTATTGTGGAAATGATTTTTGCGGTTACACTTAAAGAACCCAATTGTGGCCTTGTTAAGCCAATTAGTTTCTTTTGCATCCACATTTTTCAAAATTTATGTTTTTTTTAAAAATTATTCTTGGGTCTTTAGTTGTTACATGATTAAGAAGGGTGTCTTTCTTGAGGATATGCCAGTGTTTTGTTATAATTTTTCTAATTTCTGGCGCCCCTTCGTTGAATGTTGTAATAAAGTTAACAGATTGTTCTTTCATATTTTTTATTTTGGAACCTTTACTTGTTCCAGTTTCTAACAGATCATTTCTGTCAATCCTTTTCACCTTCTCGAGTGCTTCTCCCACTCTATAGGAATTATATCCCCTGGCTTTGAATCTATCACTTACATTTTTCGCTTCTTTATCAAAATCCTCATTTTTCGAACAATTTCTTTTAAGTCTCTGAAATTGTCCTGTTGGGATATTGTTTACCCAATTCTTGTCATGCCCACTTTTGGCATGTAGGTAGCCATTACTGTCTGTCGTTTTTTTATACAGTTTTGTGTGGATCTTGTTGTTTTCATGAAAGAAAACAACATCAAGAAAGTCTATTTCCACAGTGCTCATTTTGTTGGTGAAAGATAAGTTAAAATCATTCATATTTAGTTTCGACACAAAATCATCTAATTGGTTAACTGATCCATCCCAAATGAAGATGATATCATCTATATACACTTTTAAATATAAATAGGCTTATCTTTATTGGCCCATTACAATTACACTATTGTCTGGCTATAGGTTTATTTGGACATTCAAGTTTAATTAATTTTTTCCTTGCAAGAAAAATATTTAAAACTATTCACTTTTTGTTAGGAATACTTTTGTCTCTATCCGTATATATAAATATAAACTTGCCCAATTCATATAAGAACAACTTAAGTATTTAGATATTTCTTAATACAAAATATCATTTTGTGAGGTGTTCAACTAGTCTGTCTAGTATTTTAAACTTATTTTTAAACTTATTATTAATTAATATTAAATACTCATGCAGATCACTTATGCTATAATCTCTTGTGTTTTATAGTCTAAAACCCTGCTATATTTATTATTTTCTATTTATTTACCCTAACTTACTATTAGAATAGGTTTTTAGTGATACATATTTTATATTTACTTGCACATTAGATCTTTTTAAGAATACATATTGTTAGAGATTTGTTTTATATTATATAATTAACTTTTTATAAACTGTCCGCTTCTAATAGTAGCAATATAGAAAATGTAATCATTGAAAATAAATCTTAAATGTATATCTTTGCGTACAATATGAATTACACGCAATAAGGATACCATCACTATTTTCATTACGGCTAACATACGGTGCATATTCTTGATTCTGTAAGTGTAATCTCTATGGTTACCACGAAGGGACTATGATCTGTACTCAGCCGTAACCAATCCACGACTTACAATTACTATAGGCGGACAGCCGGTCATGTGATATTTGTATGCACCAATGAAATCTCTGTTTTCGGGGGGAGTGTGCCGCCGCTCCGCTTGAAATACAGCCCATCTATCAGCTGTCTGTAAATTCCTCTGACGAAGAAGGCTGCAATGTGTGAATGCCTTTGAAACGCGTAAGGACAAAATTATAAGTGTGAATAGGACAACCAGGACTGTTATACAATTGCCTTGAATTCTAACACATAATAGCTGTGCATCAGCTATCTGGAAACATTACTCGCTAAACTTTGCTGGCTGGAACAGCCAGTCTTTGATATTATATTGCCTAAAAATACCTCATATACTCTTGAGGGTTTTAAATGTGAGTGAACTGTTTTTAATAAAGTAAATTGTTACACTTTACATACGGGGTTGCACTATTATCATTTCCATTTGTCTTTCATGCTCATGGCCATCT